>NW_028230438.1:20528672-20693727 GCF_043228905.1 Azolla caroliniana
CTCAGAGTCTAAACAATTCCACTACGTAAAGGGTAATACCAACCCACTTCTACACAACATCTTAGAAACACTATTAGAACTTTGTTTAAGAGGCAATACTCTCATATATCTGGATATGTTGAATGTTTGACTTCCAAGGAATAATAGGTCATATTCAATCTTGTGGGATGTTCATGGGGTTTGGTTTTCTTCTTTAGTCATTTGCTCATTCATGAGTGGTTGGTGTGTTCATGCAATCTTTGTCCATTTTTTCTCTAATCTCTCAATTGATTGCTTAACATTGGCATTGAACATATTAGGAAGGAGCAAGTGTAGTTCATATTCAATCTTGTGGGATGTTCATGGGGTTTGGTTTTCTTCTTTTTTGTCATTTGCTCCTTCATGAGTGGTTGGTGTGTTCATGCAATCTTTGTCCATTTTTTCTCTAATCTCTCAATTGATTGCTTAACATTGGTATTGAACATATTAGTAAGGAGTAAGTGCAGTTCATATTTGTTTTGTTTTAGTATCCAAATTTTTGAGATAGAGAGTGTGTGTATTAATTTTAGATTCTGAGTTTTTGAGGTTCAACACTTGTAATTGAGGGGTTTCAAGGTCATGAATGTATCATTTGTTGGTTTTAGTTTAGGGTCCATAATCCCTATAACTCAAATTTTCACAATGTGTAAACTCTATTGTATGTTTTACATAGGAGCTATGTGTCACTAAGAATCCACATCCAATAAATAGACATCACTAGTGCATGTGGCACTTTCTCCCTTGCCCAACAAAGCATGCCTACACTAAACTTTGGCCACTCATTAGCTGGCCATAATTTACAATAACCCAGAAACTTTGTTAATATCAAAGTGTATTATAAGTTTATTGTCATACACCATGTGTTCATGCAAGACTTTAGGACCGTTTTCCTTAAACATTAACAATATTTGTGTTTTCGATGTCTTATTTTCAATAAGTTCCTTGAACGTTGGCTCATATCAAATGACCGATTCCTTGATATCTCGCTTTAGGAACTGTTAGCAAAACAAATGTGGCAAAGACTTAATTATTCTTAAGTTGTTGTCAAGGACACGTGATTAACTTGCCTTCAGTGGTAGGGCCATGACAATTAAAACTATGGTAAACTGAGCTGCAAAGTGTAGCCATTGAATCCGTTCAACATTCCATGTTTTGTTATATACTTGTTGTCGTGTAGGAACATCATTCATCGTTGTCTGAAAGTAAAGTTATATGTGTATCATAATGTTGAGTTGTAAAGTAGTGTTCACCCATATTTGGATTAGTTGTATCATTATATTTGGGAAGAATCAAGTTAGTCTCTCAAAGCTATTGACTTTTCCCTTTCAACGATTTTGTGGGAATTGCATGTTATTAGTATTTTTGGTTTCGTGCAACAATTTGGTGCTCAAGAGTTATTTAGAATCTTTTCCTTTTCTTCCATGAGTAAATATGCACTAGGCTAGGGCTTATAATATGAGTTGCTTGAACTCACAAAAGTTGTATGACAAGCCTTTTTCCAAGCAAAATTTAATCACGGAAAGTGTCGAGAGCTTTTGCACAATGTTGAGCAAAGGGCTGCAAGAAGGTCAATGAACTGATATGTAGAGGATCATTTTGTCATTTATGTTTATTTTCGACGTAACCTTACACAAAAATAAAAAAATTACAACATGCAAACATCTATGTGTCACTTTATTGAAAAAAATGTGTTTGATTAGTATTTAAATTTAGTGGGATTAAAAGTAAAATTGAAGTACAGAAGTGAGTGGAAATATATTAGATGTTGTTAAACTCTATATAAGGGAATGTTCCATGCTACGCATTGGCTTGCAATCAAATTATCACAAAGTTAGTTCATGTCCCATCATTAATTTGAGCAAGATCTATTACAAGAGGTACATCCAAACAACAATTAAAATACATAAAACTTATTGACGTGACATTCATTCTTGTCACATTTTGAATTCAAGCTACCAATTTGAAGAGTAATTGTACAAGGTACAAGCGAAACAAATGGCGTTATGAGGTTGTTTCTCGAACGACATTCATGGAACAAAGATCATTAATTTGTACTAGGTTATATATTACGTGATCCCTAAATCCAACAAATCTTTGCAAGATCGTGTATTCCAGTAGCTAACTTATTACACATGCTCATTGTATAGTTAAGATGACAGTACTTTTTCCAAGGGAATCGTTTCCCAAAGAAATGAAATCAATAACTCGTGGATGGTTTGATTTATGTAATAACATGCATTGGACTATCAAAATATATTATTGCTTCACATAGAGAAGGGTATAAAGAAATAGGTGAATTATAGGGTGTTATGCTTACAAATATAAGTGTCTTATGCTTACAAATGTAAGGCTTTTGGTTCAATTAAGAGTTGTTTTCATTTTCTTTGGCCCACCATATGGAAATTTTTGTTTATGATTTTTCAAAAGACAAATATCATCACTCTATGGGGTGATCTACTAATAGACGTTTGGCTTTGGTTTTACTAATGTTGTTATAGTTATCAAATGGCCCTCAGTTCAACTAATGTTGTTCTCATATTCAAATGGTGTGCAATAGTGTCTTTATTTGGGGTGCTCTATTCATAGACGCAATGTAACCTTGTTTGCCACATGATCTTTAATCATGGAATGAGCACACTTCATTCTCAATAAAAAGAGGACTAGCAATACAACATTTTGATTTCTCCATATCTATATTTCTCTCGTCAGACAATTATTAGCTCATGTTGTACGACTTTATCTAGTTTAGTATATGACAATATTTGCATTTAGAAACAAAATTCATGTTTAGTTCATGATTACCTTGCGTCTACCTATCGGGACCCAAAGTCAAGTTGGGTTGTCTCATGAGTCATAACGGTTGCATGGGGGTTGAAGGTGAAACATGGCGTGTTGGATTTGTTGGCCATGGACGTCATGCTGAGTCAACCAACCTTGTTTCTTCAACTTTTGTGGCATTAAAATATCCATTATTGTTTAAATGTTGCTTGCTTTAGTATAATTATTGGGGGTGGGGACTATGATCACTTTGGTGAGAAGGCCAGCGTGAGTTTTGCTGAAATTTGTTGGTCTTTGACGTACTTTGTTTGCTAACTAATGCAAAATAGTGTTTTTTTTGGATTTTTTTATATTAGGAATAATTTATTACAATCTTGTTTATTTGTTATGTTTTTTTATATTCTATGTTCATTGCTAAAGTTTACAATGTTTTGGTTTCCATAGTTCTGTTCATTTTGATAAGATATAACTCTTCCATATTTTGGTCTTATCTAGGATTTTGAGACTTTTTTTGGAGAGCACACTTGATATTCGAATCATTATTTTTTCCAATTTTTTTGAAAACTTAAATCTACGCCTCAAAACCCAACAAACAAGAGGACACACATTTAGCCAACAAATTCCCAAACTTACATATGATAGCATAAAAAGAAGATATTGTCATTATGTAATAAAGTGTATGAATGGATACAACTTTCTTGACGTGTGTGTGTTGATTGATGAATTGATGCCTTGTCCACCTTGTACAAGGTTCCAACCTAATTTATACCACTCAATTCACTTAATTGATTGGAGTAGAACGTTGCAATTTTCGTAGCTTGCTCGTTGCATTGTAATTTTATGTTCAAGCTTGCAAGTGCCTTGATAAAATGCATTTACACAAATAATCACCATTAAGTAGGCTAAGGCAAGAATCAAAACTCAATGCAATCGAGAGAAACGTTACCAATCGAACTCTATGGCTAATAAACAAACATTACAAAAAGTCAACACATGAAGCTACAAGGTAAAGGGACACCATGTCATTTAATGTCGTCTACCTTGTTTATTTAAAGATTCCACATCTCATGAGCTACTTTCCTATGTCATGGATATCGTTAATAACAAGATATATTACACACAAGAATCTCACACATTAAATTTTCTAATGGACATTCATTGATGAGAATTTGATGTGGTGGTTCTTTCATCATCTAGATAACTCGTGTATGTGATCTTGGTATGCATGTTTAATCTATATAATTATGTGATTGGACATTATGATCCAATTAGTGTCACAAAGGAAGGGGTGAAGGAGCAATCGACGAGGTGGGTTGTGGAACTAAGGATAAGGTTTACAAAGTGAACGAATAGGTGCAAGACCAATATTTGATCTGTCAAATAGATACTACTATTGAGTCCAACACAAATCGTCCTTTTTTCATTTGGACGTGATTATTCTCTAATGACAATCCAAATAGTTTGGCTTCCATTGTTCCCAAGGAGAGGATACTATTTTTGCCTTTGACCACATTATTTGAGATATACGAAGCATATGTGTGTGCTCATAAGGGTTTGTTCCTCTTAACACCCTCAACTCTTCATTCATTTGTGTGATGTGATAGGAATAGAGGTGTAAGTTTGTGGGCTTGGTTTTTAGCTCAACATAAGTTGCCCATCCCTTCATGTTAATGTGCTCGCAATAAAATTTTGACTTATCTCTTCCATCGACACTTGCCCATTTGCTCCATAGTCATTTTTGAAAAAGTTGAAACCAAATCCATTAGCTTGCTTAACCACACATGACTCCATCTTCTAATGTGTGAACCATTTCCAACTAGATGAGGGAAATATGCTTTTGTGATCTTGTTTTTTGTGTTTTTGTGCTTGTTTCATTTGCCATTGTTCCTAATCTATCTTGCATATTCATAATTTTTGCAAATATACGTCATGATTGGCAGCATAACTTGATATCCCAGGGGTATCTAATCTTTCACAAAAATGATATGGCGTAGTTGATCGTAGTTCTAGGAATTGACAACAAACACAATTTTGGAACTTTAAAAAAAAAAAAAAAAACTCCTTCCATTAGTTATAAAATTTTATAGCTATGCATGTTATATACAAACCCCAGAAGGAACTTCAATAGTTCCATCTTATTTGGAGGCCCATTGACTCAAGAAAGGGAGAGGATGACCATTGCTGGATGAAGGCTAATCGTTGTCTTTCGGCTCCATCAGATCCGCTTGTGATGCCATCGTATTGGATCTTTAGCGTGGCTAGAACTCCACCCCATATCTCCTACAATAACGGTTTCAATGGTTCGGTTTGGTTCAGGTTTAGGTTTTTTAAAACGGTTCGATTCGGTTTTAACAACCAGAAACCGCGGTTTAAACGGTTTAACAGTTTTTATTTTTTATTTTTTTAAAAAAATGTAAAAATTGTTTTTAAACAATCTTATCATTTTTAGACCTTATTCTCACATTTTAGGAACATCTTAAAATTTTAAAAAATTTTAAAAAATGAAATATTATCAATTTTAAAAAAATAAAAAATAAAAATTTGGCCTATGCTAAAAACTGAAACTGAACCACGAAACCACGGTTTTTACGGTTTAATGGTTAGATAATTGTTTGACGGTTCAATTTAACGGTTTTGTGGTTCGGTTTGGTTCAGGTTTTAAAAAAAAATAACGGTTCGGTTTGGTCCCTCTCGAACCGAACCGTTGTTGATTGTTAGATTTAACAAACAACGAAACATATAAATATACTTTATTAAGATAAATGGAAGTGACATAATAAGTCTACATTTTCATAATGAAGATTTCATTACATATGACCGTTTGAGAATAATGTACTCGAACATTGTCATGGACACACCACTGTATCATGACAAACATATACATATTGAACTCAAATTTGAGTATCACAACCAAACCATGTCTTATGTGTTTATACTTATTCATGTTTAAGTGTTATATTGTAAGAACAAACAATTATGTCCAAGCGAAGAATAACTTAATAACCTACTAGATTTAGAGTTGAGGTCAAATATAGGTGAAACATCTACATCATCTTGCATCACAACTTCCTTTCCAACTAGGTTCTAAGTTGTAATAGGCGATTTGCAAGATAAAAAATATATGTTTGGTAAGTGTACTTATGAGACATGTTTTATTTTAGAAGCATATGACCATGTGGGTGGTTGTTATTTAAATAAATAAATAATGCGCCGTTTAAATTAGATCAAGTGCTATGCAATATACACTAGCAAATTAAGAGCTTCCAACGTACATGGGATTTGTGGACCACTATCCCATGAGAACATAATCACCTTAATATGGATTGCAAATGCACTTAAAAATTCGTATTTTTCACAAAATTTATATCACATAAACATACGTACATGCATTTTTTTGTAACCTATAGGAACCAAAGCAAAAGTGTTGATAAAGATACATTTAAAAAAAAACATTTTTTGTCGACCTAGCATGAAAAAAACACTACACAAGCTTCGAGATAGTAAGTTGTAACCATACCTACCACAAAATTGTTTACCTTGATATTGTGAATGCATTTTGTCTTAACCTTTTAAAAGGATGTCATTTTCAATACAAGGAGGTTCAACGAGTTTAATTATGTTGCCACTTTTACTATGATATGTTGTTGCAGTAATATGTTTCGAGAAGGGTAGACAGATGGTGTGGATCCATACGCAAGGTATTGGCACCATATTTCCTTTCATAACTATCCTATGGAAAATATATTTTCTAGTTCAAGTTGAATTGCAAAGTGAAGGAGGCTATTTTCAAAGTTGTTAGTATGTTACCACACATTAGTATAATATGCACGAATCAATTTTAAAACTCTTTAAAACATTTAGTCCAACTTCTCTTAGTTTTTCCTTATCTATCATGTTGAAATAACATAATGCTACAGTTTTGTTTCCATGTTATACAATGGCAGTATGTAGTACCCAAATGGTTGTTCCCCCCTCCCATTAGTTGAATGAGTGGTGTGAAAGAGATGTCACATGGGATAGTGAATGTAGGTGATGTGTATGAAAGGATGGCTAGAGACACGTGTGAAAGTGTAAGATAAATAAGTGAGATTTCTTATATAGGATAGGATAGTCTAGGCAAGGCCTACCCGAGAAAGGGATTGAGTTTGTGTATATTTTAACTAATGGAGTATATTCTTGTTTGGAAAAAAAAACACATAGGTCCATAAACTTATTCACATTCCGAATAGATTCATGTTGAATTCTGGCAAACTACAACTAAACAAATGCACATGTAAATTTTCCTTAATCCAAAGCATGTGTGCTTCTTTGTTTGTTCCTATTGAAATTTTGGTTTTTGCTACCACACGGTAAGAGTTTAATTTAAAAATAGGGTGGTATGTAAATAAGACGTTGTTTGGATATATTCAACATATCCTTTGAGAAAGAAAAAGATGGGAAGGAAATTTGTGTTGTTTATTAATGAATTATATACAAGAAATAGCCAAATTTGAAGACCAACTCCTAGTTATGCATTGGGCCTACCAAGTTTCAAATTGTATATGATAACTCAACCCACTTGTTACCCCAGAGACATCTCAATGGGCATTAATGGTGTGAAAGGCCATAATTCTCAAGAGGGGCGTATCCTTTTGTTGATTAATTCATGGAGTTATAAAGTTTTTTAATAGCCCTACTATTCATGTATATAGAAATATCTCATGTATTTTATCTCCATGTTTACATGCATGTACTTCACAAGTGCATGAATCAGAAAATTGAACCCCAAAGAAATGTTCTGTAGCTGTAGCATGTAGACTCTTTACCATATAGAGTAGCATTGAGGTAAGAAAAGGGAAAAATAAATACAACCCCCTCCCCCCAAGGTTTAGATATTTCTCAAGTACAACAATGAAAACATGTGTTGTCGAACTTTGGGATGCATATGTAACGGTAGAGCCGAATATTATATGAGATTTTGAAAATGGCACGGTGGTGTTAAGATTACCGTTGAATATGAAATTGACCTATGCTTGTCAAACTAGATAAAGCTAGAGACCACTTGCTGGAACATAAAATTTTAGTCAAATGAATGTGGAAATTTATGAGTATGATGGTTAACACACTAAAAGTCTCTACATTGGAACAAACACAAAAGGGGACATAACTTTCGTAGTGTACATTCTTCCAAACCTTTGAAAATAAATTTTCTTCTTGCTTTTGATGATTTGAAGAATAATGTAGTGTCTAATACATACAACCACATGCATACATTTTCTATGAAAAATTGTGATTTCAAACCCCAAAGTTTAGTGACGCCTATTTTTGCATGGCCAATTTTGATTTTCAAGGATGCCAATTTCCCAAAATTGTGTACACAAGCAAAGATTTGCATCATCTTAATGCTTGTCCCTAATTACATTTCCATTTTGTTAGCCTAATCATGATCAAAGCAAACTACATTTGATCATTTATTGTGCCTCTCTCTCTCTCTCTCATAAACAACATCCTCTTCATGGCGGCAACAATACAAATTTTGCCATATTAGTTATTGCATTGTACTTAAAACTTCGATACAAGACAAATTTATACCAACATTGATTATGAAAAGTCAAGGGTTCATGATGGAGTGCTTGTTCAAGTTTATTAACCAATATCTTTTACGTCATTAAATTACTTTTTGATGTAGCATGATTTAAATCAACATAATCATTCACATGCTCATCAACGAGTACTACTTATTCCAACAACTACAACATGTGAATTTATCTGAATGAAAATGCCTTGTAGTATTGTCTTCATGGGATGTTCAACCAAAGCACTTACCACTAATTCGATGCTTCTTACCATTATATCATTCTTGTCATTGTCCCAAGAACTATAGTGCATGCACATGATTGTATGGTTAGCTACCAACCACATAAGGGATGGTTGCCCCCTTATTATGTCCTTAGGAATTGGATTTGGGGCTCCCTTAACTTGTTTGTTGGGAATCCATTGGCAATGTATATATGCTTAGATTCCAAGTGTTTTATTACAACATCTATTGTTTTACAAAGAAAATAAAACTTCAATCGTATATACAGAACAAATTTAATCATATACTTATTTCAACTTAATGTGCATGAGCATTTCGTCCATACACTATCTCTGTATGCACTTCATTTGTTTCCAGTCCATTAATGTTAACAAATTTGTGTTTGAACACATTGTTATTTTGGCGTCTTTTGTTCCACTCAAATAAATTATAAGACCGACGTCACTATTTCCACCATATTTTGTTCTCAAGTTAAGCATGCATACTCCAAATATTGCACAAATAAAAGAGATAGCTCCAATTAATTTTATCCACCCATCCAAGACACTACATTAGTCCTTTAGTAACACCTACATGTTCTTAGTACAATCCAACATGCATTAATATTATCAAAATTGTACTAAAACAGAACATGAAGTTACGAAAAAGGTAAAGGTACAATGCAAGCCCACTTGATGCTAACATCATACTAGGCCCCATAAATACAGTTGAGCCATAAGACAAAAACATAGTTTTCTTCTTGTACCAATTGTCTTGTACTAAAACCAACATGGAAAACTGATAAACCAAAAACTCTTTTAGACAACAATCATGATTCCCTCTCTCCCACCTCGTCTCTCTCTATCTCTCTTTGTCTCTCTATGATGATCCATGTTTCTATTAAGTTTGTTCACGACTTGAGTATTGTTTTTTGCAACATTGGATTATTCATTCAAGTGAGATAATAGTTCCCTCCCTTCATATAGCATAAGGAATAGAAATATGCGGGTCACTTATGTTTGTAAAGGTTTACTCTAACACATATCAAATAAATACGTATGTTTCTTTACTAGGGAAAATTACATAATTTTATATTTAGGGAAAAAGTATATGTAGTTCATGCTCATTGTTCACAACCATAGAATATATATAAAAAGGGAAAGGCGCCCCCCCCACCTCCCAATTGATCTCAAGTACATCATTATTAATTATCCTTAGGCATTAATTATTATATGTTGTTAATGAAAGTCTTATCATTTCCCTCATTGCTTTGTGTTGCTCCTTTATCTCCCCATGTGTTCATCTCGTATCATGTGTCTAGGAGTTGGCTAGCAATGGGCCCGGTTTCGGCTCAAACCGAACAAAACCATTAAACCATGGTTTAACGGTTTATAAGTTCCAAGTAATTAAATGGTTTGGTTTGGTTTAAATGATTAATAAATAGTTCGGTTTGGTTTTGGAACTGGGGTTTATCGGTTTATAGGTTTAAGTGGTTTGGTTTAAAGGTTTATAGGTTTTTGGGCTAACATTTTTAATGGTTTTTATTGATTTAATTCACTTAACTTAAATGTTTCTTTAATTCAATGGTTTAATTAACGTTTTTTATTGATTTAATTCACTTAACTTAAATGTTTATTTAATCTAATGGCTTAATTAATGCTTAATTAATTAATGAAACATAAATTCTTATTTAATTTAGTGTATTTTTATTTATTTAATTTTAAATTAGTTTGGCTTAAATGTGGTTAGGTTTAAACTTTTTATTAAATGACTCAATTTGGTTTTAACTTAACGGTTTTGGTTTAGATAGTTTGGTTTACCTTTTCGTAAATGGTTTGGTTTAATGACTTGAAAGTTCATAAATGAGGTCAAAGAAACCGAACCCGAACTGGGCTCATTGCTAGAGTTGGCCACAACTTGATTCATACCTAAACCAAGTTAAGCAATTTTTAAACGGTTTTCTGGCTCATTTGAGCCTCCTTAACCCGTTTGAGCTTGGTTTGGCAAGGTTCAAGCCAAACCTAACTATTTAGAGCCGAACTGGTTCCTAATTTTAATGCTAATGGAGGATATTTTTATGGGAAAAAACCCAATTACTAAACTGGTAAAGTCTTAAACAGTTTGGGCAACCCGATCATTAAATTGGTCTAGTGTTAACTGGTTAAGCCTTAACCAGTTTAGGAACCGATTTGTTCAAATTTGAAAACTCTCAAAGCGGTTAAGGCTTAACGGGTTTGGTTTGTACAAGGCCAATCCGGTTAAGCCAAAACTGAACCGTTGTTGATTCCTACTTGTGTCTTCCAACTTCGCTTATCATAATTCACTTGATTGGCTTCCTCTTGGACCAAATTCGGTCTCATCGAACAATTTTGGTCTTAGAAGATGTTAATACATCTTTCTTTCTTTCTTGTTGGAATCTACTCTCCTTTTCATCCCTTTGTCCCATCTTTAGCTCTACTTCTCATTCTCTTGCGCATGTCACTGAAACTCCAACTCATTCCGATTGCCCACTCATATATGATCTATTGACTCCCATCTTCTTCTCATCCCCTTACTTGCACATCATCTAATCTAATCTTTTTATCTTCTACATATGTATTATGCCCTTGGTTGCATTTTCACATATTCTCTTGTCTGATGTTCCTACAACTATGACAAAAACATTCTAAATATGTGTTGGGGTTGAACGAGACTTGATCAATTCTTAGACATTCGGGTTACATCTTGCACAAAACCACAACAATCCCCAGAATGTTATTCTCATCCCCTCACATCTCTCTCAACACATGCATACTAATTATATACTTTATGCGTGTGAACCAATTTTCACCATGACACCGTGTAAAGCTTTAAAAACCTTAGTCTTGAAGTCCCTTCAAATCATAGATGGAATGAATGTGTTGCCCATTGCGTAGATGTAGGAAAGAGAGCATATTATGCATTTGAAAATGCATGCAATCGTGAAGAAATCAAGTATTGAGTCCTCAAGAAATTTCATCGACACTTTGGTGACATAGGTGTTTCTCTATGGGGTAGACTAACATTCCCAAGTCCCCTGGGAAAGCATTTTCTCACAAAGTTTCTCCAAGTCAAGAAACAAACGCCATACACTCTCCTTCTAGAGACATGATCACTTCCTATTGAGAATGTGGTCATGGAAAGGGTTTTTGAATGCATGCTTAAGATTCAAAAGCCCTTGACATTGACTTCTTATAATGTCATGGGAAACAAACAAAAAGATCTAAAAGACACCTAAAAGAAAAAATGTGTGTTCTAATTGGATGCAAGATATGGAAAAATAGTTTGGAAGATGAAACACAACACATTTGCTTCATGATGCATCAATAGGTTCTTTTGTGAGTGAAGTCTCTTTGGAACGTGAATGTATCATGACTTAAGAAAAATGTGGAGACTGACGCTTCCTACATGATACTACATATGTTGCACCCAACTACAAAACCATATTCTTCACCAAACGTGGAAACCATACACATCATGTTAGTCTAGCCCATTCAATCCAAATTATTGCTTTCACGCTACTTAGCTCACGCTCATACAATTTGAGTCAAGGTGTTGGGCCACAAGTGATGAGAGTAGTCAATTATGCATACTTTGCCCTAAACAAGTTTGGGAGTGTGAGTATCACAATTTGATATAATGTTGATCACATTTGACTTTAATATTTACACATCTTCACCAAACGCAATCATTGCAAAAATTTCTCTCACAATCACAATGTGCATTGTAGATTGCATGTGCTAACTTATCAAAAAGAATTTGCATGAGTACAAAAGGCTTATCCAAAGAAGGGAAGAATATTGGAAGTTACTCAATGAATTCTCCAAATGCAAGAGAAAGCGCATGCATATGCTAAATTTTGGGGAAATCTAAAGGGGAAACATGTTGAGAGCTATGGTGACTTAACTCTTCTTGACTTGTCTATTTATTGTAAGAATTTATATGAGTATCGCTTGCCAGAAAGATGATGTGTTATGTATGGTTCTCTTTCACATATGTCTCCCTTCTTTACAATTGAAGATATATGCATAAGACTTCAATGTATAAAGGTTGAAATGCTCAAATGAACGAGAAAGGAAGCACATGCATGGATAAGCGATATGTTTAATCATGCATTGCAACATGGAATGCTATATGATTGGAATACAAATTGGATTAAACCTTCACATAAAGGTGGAGATGTAAATTATAACGTAAACAACTATCGAGCCATCATGGTTGGCTCATTAATGACAAAACTATTTGGATATATAATGGAATTAAAGATAAGTGCATGGTCTGAAAAAAATGGTAAGAGAGCTTATTGACAAGTTGGCTTTTAAAACCATTATAGCATCATTGATCACCTTGTCACCCTTTGAGTATTAATGGAGGAAAGTCGCCTTGGAGGTAAAGGTTTATATTGTTGTTTCGTAGACTTCAAGAAATCTTTTGATATGATACCTCGTGAGCATCTTTGGAGGTGAATGGAAGAACTCAAGGTGTCAAGTGAATATATGCTTGCAATATCCGAATATATGAGAAGGTTGTATGTTGTGTGCGTATGAGTGATAAACTTTCAGATTTTTTCAATAACACTATTAGTGTTAAACAAGGTTGCCCACTCTCACCAACTCTATTTCGTCTATGTATTGATGAATTGGAAGAAATGGTTGCCAAGTTTGTAAAGGAAGAATGTGTTGAAGAAGTTGCAATTAGAAATGTTGTCATTATGCTATATGTGGATGATGTAGTGCTTTTTGCAAATACTTTAGGAGATGCGCAAAAGCTTGTAAAGGCATTGGAAACATTTTGCATGCATATTATTAAGTGTCAATAGCTCTAAAACAAAGATTATGCTTGTGAAGAGCCAAAAAAAAGATAAGCCATGCATTATGTACAATAAAGAGCCACTTGAATGTGTGGAAAGCTTCAAATATCTTGACCTTGAAGTTCCTTCAAATAATAGATGGAATTAATGTGTTACACGCCGCTTAGAGGCGGGAAAGCGAGCATATTATGCATTTGAGAACACATGCAACCATGGAGATATTAAGTGTTGGGTCCTCAAGAAATACTTTTTCGACACTTTGGTGTCACCAGTGCTTCTCTATGGGGTGGAAGTATGAGGTGGTGGCATCCCTAAATCTACTTGGAAATGGTTTGAAAATGTCCAAAAACATTTTCTTACAAAGTTTCTACAAGTTGAGAGACAAACGCCATACATCCTCCCCCTCCTCCTCGAGATGGGATTACTTCCCATTAAGATCGTGGCAATGGAAAGGGTTATTGAATACATGCTTAAGGTCAAAAAAGTCTCTCACATCGACTTCCTAGAATTGCATGGGAATAACAATCGGCAACAGTTCGGTTCCGTTCAAGAGGGTCCAAACCGAACCGTTTAAATTTGTTGAAACCTGAACTGAACGGAACCACGAAACCTTTAAACAAATTTCAAACCATTAAACCATTAAACCGTAAAAACCACGGTTTTGTGGTTTAGTTTCGGTTTTCAGCATAAGTCAAAAAATTTATTTTTTAAAATTTATAATATTTCATTTTTTAAAATTTTTAAAATTTTTAAGATGTTCCTAAAATGTGAGAATAAGGTTAAAAATGAAAAGATTGTTTAAAAACAAATTTTAAAATTTTTATAAATTTGTTTTTAAAAAAATAATTAATAAAAAACCGTTAAACCGTTTAAGGTTTCTGGTTGTTAAAACCGAACCAAATTGTTTTAAAAAACCTAAACCTGAACCAAACCGAACCGTTGAAACCGTTAAGCTGCGGTTTCGCAGTTCGGTTAAGTTCAAACCGAACTGAACTGTTGTTGATTGTTACATGGGAAGCAAGCAAAAAGATCCAAAAGACACATAAAAGCCATTTTTTGTGTTCCAATTGGATGTAAGATATGAAAAAGTGGTTCAGTAGATGGGATGCAACAGATTTGCTTCATGATGCATCACAGTTAGATTCCTCTATAAATGAGGACTTTTGGCAACGCCAATGTATCATGACATGAGAAAAATGTGGAGGCTCAAGCTTCACATGCGATACTACACATGTTGCACCTAACTACAAAACTATATTCTTCGCGAAATGGGGAAACAATACACATCCATACATGTTAGAGCCCATCCCGTTGTCTACCATTCGAATCATTGCTTCTATGAGACTTACCTCACATGCATTGCGATGTGAGGCGGGACATTGGGGCATAAGTGATGAGAGTGGTCAACTATGCACACTTTGCCCTAAACAAGTTCAAGAGTTTGAGTATCATATTTGACCTCTGAAGACGATAATATAATCTCTCTCTCTCTCTCTCTCTCTCTCTCTCTCTCTCTCTCTCTCTCACACACACACACACACACACACACACACACACACACACACAAATGAGCTACCTTATCTGAACAAGGCACATGGATCATACATACCATCACCAAATTAGGTCACCAATACAACCAACCTCGCATATCGTTTATCCAAACCATTTGCTAAACCTACATATACTAATTATCTACTTCCTATTTGTAAACCATTTCCACAATCATTGAACCACATGGGAAGTTAATCCTTTGTTGCACGTGCATGTGAAATGTTGATACCCTACCTTAACAAGTCTCTTCCAATTATTTTTCACATCTTCAATGAGGAAGATGTTCATGACACAATCCTCAACCTCATTTCCATATATATTAGCTTTTTTATAGGAAGGTCAAATGATGAACCTTTTTTCCTTTTGTACTCTAATGGATTGGTCAATGTATAAGGGTGTGTGGTATGAGTCTGGGGACAATGGGCCAAATTTGAAAGTATTGCCTATGGATGCATTACATTGTTTTATCCATACATAGTTGACTACAATTCCTCCTCCATAAGGTCTAAGATACGCCAAAACATTTGACTTCAAAAACACATGTACGGGTACACTGTACCATTGAGAATCTTCATGTTTATATAATTAAGCATAAGCATGAGAAGTCTATCACAATTTGACACAATACAATCTCTTAGAGTCATGTATCGAATATGACACCATTATATCATTATCAACTTCCACATTTTGCTAAGTTCCAAACATTAAAATCCCCCACAACCAACAATTTTCCAATCTTGTTATATGTAAAGAATGTTAACACACTCATCAGAAAAAGAATCATCATCATTACGTAGCTCATACAAGTTATAGAAGTTGAACCCTCTATGAGGAATTTAACAACGTCAAATAAAGTTTATCTTTACACATTGTTGCTTCAACCCACATATAATTTTTGTATTCGTCATACTTACATACTCATGAGTCATATTTATGTTTCCATGCCATCCTAGTAAATTTGTGCCTCTCCTTTGTGCTCAATATTTTTTATAGTGGAGGGCCGTATAGATTTTACAATGTAGCCATCAATGTTAGGTATACACTTGGTTTCATGTTCCCAAGTTTTATTGTTAAGTTTGAAATCAATTATGCCTATATACACTTGGTTTCATGTTCCCAAGTTTTATTCTTAAATTTGAAGTCAATAATGCCTATATACACAATCTCAACTCAATCCGCTTGTTTGGGTGAGGCAATCAAATACCCTAGCCTCTGATTGATTCTTTGTATATCGTCACGCTTTTTTCAATTACCTATGAAAGAACTTGAATAGCATCCTCATCATGGACTTCACCAAGTCACCATATTTTATTTCCTTTGAAATTTCCAATTTTAGTTGGAACATTTGCAGGAACAACACGCAAGATCTAATAATGCCTAATGCCAAAAAATGGAATATGTAAATATCCTCTTCATTAAAGTGGAATGTCATAAGGAGAATCTTCATCAAATACTCACATATAGTGATCAAACAAGCTGCATTGTCAAACCCATCTAAGAATCACATGAGTAGTTCAAAGTGAGCCACCCATGAGCCAATACCCAAACAAAATTTCAATCCTAGGCAAGTGAGAGCACTAAAGGTTTGTCATTCTTGGTATTAGAGTTGGACTTTGGTATTTGTGACCTTTGGTATTTAATCTCACAGGATCATTGTGGTTGTCCATCAGTTTGATTCATAGCATAACACTCCACAACCTTGTCTCAATACACGTTTATGAAGAATTTTCAAAGTCAACATACTAGACCATGGGATACGCTTTTGCTAAGAGGTGAACAAGCCTTAATAACACACTAAGAGAGCCACCTATAAGAGAAACTTGAGCCATACTTTTCTTACTCATTGGTTGGGTAGTGTAACCATCTTGTAACCACTAGTTTATAATAACCACCCATTATCCTAGGTCTTCGCAAGTTCATATCTGGTATACCTCCATAGTCAGCTCAACTTGTTACAATGTCGTGATATAAATTTGAGCATCTCTATCCATATAATGCTCACATCTGCTTAGTGCTACCTAATAAGTAGCCCATAGCCATTTGAAAAGCTTCAACCTCTTCACCCAAGCTTGTTTAGATCCAATGTTGGACCTAGATTCAATATATAGCTTTTGGCAACACGATCTTCTACGCATTCTTCAACAAAGCATTTTGATATTCAATTAAAACCCAATGAGCAATATATTTTGTTTGGTGGGGTTAATAAATGGTGGGGAAGGAAGTTCTTGTTGGAAGGTATAAGAATTAGTATCCTAGAATTCCTTCCCATCTCCTCTTGCCCAAGAACCATAATATACAAAGGAGCAAAAAGATAAAAAGGGAACTTCAGGGTGTAGAATGCGTGTATCCTAATCATTCATAGCAAAAATGACTTTAGAAGAAAACATGTAAGAGCATAAAAAATCCTTCATATCACACCGAGTCTCAGAGGCTTCCTCTTACATGCACAAAGACTAGAAAACTCCAAAAGAAAAGAGTTAATGTATGACACCTTGTTCAGCTAATTGTACAGAGATTTCATCAGCCACCCGATTCAAGACAAGGATCTCAGCATGAAGCTTTCATAAAACTTCCTCGGAAAAATGTGAGGAAGAAACATGAGTAGTACAGAAGTCTATTCTTGATGAAACCGAGCATGCATCCATAGTGTGTTGTTTTTCTTATTAGGTAATTACAAGAACTGATGCATTGGATGGAGGTAGATTCATTATCAAACTAAGTTGGTAGTCCAACCCAGCTCTTGAATGCATCTACCTGTTTCCTCCGTTCCTGTGACATGTCAACCCTTCGTTGCGAACGATGCTTACTTGTATACAAGTCTTTGTGTAGTTGCCAATACATGTTTCTATATTTTTCTTTGTCTGCCCAGAATTTCCGCTCTTCCATTTTAGCAATTACATCCAATGCATTCTTGAAATAGCCGTATTTAACGAAAATGGTGAGAAAGCCGTTGAGCAATTCCTCAGTGAGTTGTAAAGGTGTGGATCCATCTTTTGGAGCAAGATTTTCTTTTATTTCTGCCCAAAGCAACAGTATTTCGTTTGTCTTACTGCCCACAAGAATATATCCACTGAGCAAGAAGACATATGTATGTGCATTTGCATCGAATCCTAATTGTTTCATCATTTTCACAGCTGCCTTTGCGTCGAACATCAGTTTTCCTTTACAAAATGTCTGAATCGTCCGATTCCAATGGTGCTGTTCCATCTCCACAGGGGCTGGGTCACATGCTGCTGTATTCAACAGTTTGAACATCATGTACGGCTTATTATGCTTCTCGAAAAAGGACAAAAGCTTATCCAGGATTGACTCCAGAGGGGAAACCCCCACGCGTTTCATTTCTCGGAAGATGCGTTGTGCACTGTCATAGTCTCCTAGGAGGCAGTACGCGTCTATGACACACTCATACAGCCCAACACCCAGAATATGCCCTACTCTACGTGCATCGTGCAGCACAGCTTCAGCCTTCAGTGGCTGGGGTAGCTTACAGTATGCTTCCACGAGCTTGGCATACGACACACTATCAGCTGGTGTGCTCTCCACAGCCAGCGCTTCGAGCACATAATTTGTTTCATCTCTGAGTCCAAGCTTCAGCACACCCTCAATGGCTAACCAACAAGGAATGTACTCATAGTTTTCCGCACAATAGAGCTTTGAAAGAAACTTGGCTGCATCTGTAAACCGATTCTTCTGCAAGAAGCCCTTCAATAAGAGGGTATATGTGTCGGCACAGGGAGGCTCCAAATCTCCTTTCCATTCTCGGATGGAATTGTGAATATCATCTTCGCTTCTTCTTTCAACTGAATCTCCTCTCGTGTGATGATTACTTTTCGCAGACCAGGAAAGGACCACGTCTGCAGCTATATCTATCTCCCCTAGGTTGATGCAGGATTTGAGCAAGCTATTGAGTGTGGCTCGATCTGGGACCTTCTGTGCTGCCTTCATTCGAACCAGCACTTTGCTCAGATGTTCAATCTGACCTCCCTTTTCATATGCCTTCATCAACAAGCAGAAACATGCATTGTTGGGTGAGAGGGAAAAGCGGACCATTTTTGTGAGTACTTCCTCTGCCTTCTGTGCATCCCCGAGCTTTGCACATGCTCTCAAGGCAATAATACATGCCTCCATATCCGGCTTCACCAATGCATCCCGGCTATAACTCATCGACGCATGCTTCTGAGTTGAAACTGTAATACAATGCCGGCATATCTCAAAGAAGACCTTCACTGCGTAGATCGCACCGCGCGTGTTGTGGACCCACAATTCCAAGAGTGACTTCCAAAACTCTAAGGGAGGGTAGTGGTGCTTCTGCTGCAGCATGAGGCGGAACGCATGTGCAGAGAGCTCGAACATGGCGGCCTTGGCATAGGCCATGGAGAGAGCAGCGAGTGCGCTCCCATCCAGGCACCCTAGTTTGTCATCCCGATTGAGGCGCGAGAGCAGTTTGTGGGCGCGGAGGAGGCACAAGGCATCACCAGAAGCCGATAAGAGAGAGAGGGCTCTGGCTATCACATTCTTCTCTTCTTGGCCAGTACCAGTGCAATTGGCAGTGGCCGAGTAGAGATCAACCCCAGCCTTCTTCAGCTTTTGCAGAGAACGCCATGTTTCCTCCGGGTCTTTCTCTTCCACCGATTTTACCAGTCGCTGGGTGAGGAACTTGGGGTCCATCATGAACAGGGGCTTATTAGACTCGTCGCCCATGTGATCCTCTGCTGCCACACATTCTGCACTCAAAGAAAACGGAGCAGGAGCAGGAGCAGAGACGGGGTGGAGATGAAAGGCGGTGGTGAGGGGCCTCCTGGCGATTAGCAGGGCCTTCCTGCCAACGACGATCATCGTCGTCGTATGCAGATTCCTTCCTTCCTCTGCAGAAAATGGAGGAAAACCCCCTCCTTTAACACCCTGCTCTAGCCATGGCCATGGCCCATCTGGAGGAAAAACCCCTCTGTAAAACCCTCTGCTAGCCATGGACTCGGCAACGGCTCGGCTCAAGACTAGCGGTTCGGTTTAGTTCGGTTTAGGCTTGAGTTTCCTTAGCCGGCTCGAGGTCGTTTTGGGATGGCTCACCGGTTACCAAGCCGGTTTAGACTTAATCGGCTTAGCTAAATCGGTTCCTAAACCGGTTTGGTGGTTAAACCTAAACTGAACCGTTGTCGACCCTGGCCCATGGGCATAGCCTATCTATCCCCGTCCGTGTGTCCGCCTGCCCAACTCGAGGATCCTTCCGATCAAGCAAAGGATCATGGAATGCCATGTCTCGATCCCCGTGACTTCAACATGTTCATGCTACGTTTCTCCTATACGTTTACTGCTTTTGTTCAACTTGTCGTTGTGCACCAACCAAAGGACTCGAACATGTGACCATTTGGATCAAACCAACGACCTTAACCATGGGCTCTTATTTACGTTGTCACTGGTTTGTAAATGTGTGTGGGGTCCTCGATCTTGTTATTGTCTCGAATCTTCTCATCGTGTGGTGATCTTGATGCATCTGTGTTGGTTCTACTCAACATACATGCATCTCGGCTCCTTGATATACAAATAAATAGAGGGGGCTCTTTGAAGGGGAGAGACATGGAAGGCATGTTCCGCTTTTTATTTGTATTTTTTGTTTCGCTTACCGTGATAACTATTTATTGTTGACAACTTGACATCATCTCTTTTTCTCCCCCTTGACATTAGTGATATCTTTGATTGGGGTAGATCAACAATACACAATTCGAGCCTAATAAATATTTCCAATCGTTGAAATGTCTTATCTCTCGATATTTGCTTATGACATCCTTGAGTTAATCTTATGGATTATCCCATCTATTGTATTAACTTATCAACCACTCTTTATTGGCCATTGTGTAAAGGTTTATTGGTGCATCTTTCATATCAATAAAACACATTCATTTGTACATTATGTATTGGGTTGTGTAGGTGTCTTGCTAGTTTTCACACCTTCATTGCGACATGTCTTTATTGATTATGATTGTTGTGAATGGATTCAATTAGAGACACTAGAGTAGTGAATGGAATCATCACTTGTGCCCCAACGCCTCGTCTCACATCGCAATGCATGTGAGCTAAGTCGCATGGAATCAATGGTTTGAATGGCAAATAACGGGATGGGCTCTAACATGTATCGATGTGTACGGTTTCCCTGTTCCACAAAGAATATGGTTTTGTAGTTATATGCAACATGTGTAGTATAATGTGTGAAGTGTGAGCCTCCACGTTTGTCCCATGTCATGATACATTGGCATTGCCAAAAGTCCTCGTTTATAGAGGAATGTAATTGTGATGCATCATGAAGCAAATCTGTTGCATCCCATCTGCTGAACCACTTTTTCATATCTTACATCCAATTGAAACACAAAAAATTGCTTTTATGTGTCTTTTGGATCTTTTTGCTTGCTTCCCATGAAATTCTAGGAAGTTGATGTGAGAAACTTTTTTGAACCTTAAGCATGTATTCAACAACCCTTTCAATGGTCATGATCTCAATGGGAAGCGATCCCATCTCAAGGAGGATGAGGGTGTAGGGCTTTTGTTTCTTAACTTGTAGAAACTTTATAAGAAAATGTTTAGGCGATTTCTTCACACATTCTTCCTTTACAAACTTGGTAACCATTTCTTCTAATTCATCAATGCATAGACCAAATATTGTTGGTGAGAGTGGGCACCTTGGCTTAACGCCAATAGTGTTATTGAAATTTTTTGAAAGTCTATCTCTCATATGCACGCAACATATAACCTTCTCATATATTCACTTAACACCTCAAGTTCTTTCATTTGCCTCCAAATATGCTCACGAGGTACCATATCAAAAGCTTTGTCAAAATCTACAAAGCAACAATATAAACCTTTACCTCTAAGGTGGCTTTTCTCCATTAATACTCAAAGGGTAACAAATGATTAATGGTGCTATGGTGTTTTCGAAAGCCAGCTTGTCCATAAGTTCTCTTACCATTTTTTTCAGCCCATACACTTATCTTTGATCCCACTATACATCCAAATAGTTTCGCCATTAATGAGCCAACCATGATGGTTTGATTGTTGTTTACATCTCCACTTTTATGTAAAGGTCTGATCTAATTTGTAGTCCAATCATACGACATACCATGTTGCAATGCATGATTAAACATATCGTTTATCTATACATGTGTTTCCTTTCCCGTCCATTTGAGCATTTCAGCCTTTATACATTGAAGATCGCTTGCCTTTTGAGAGGCCAAATTCTTAAGTCCTATGCATATATCTTCAATTGTAAAAAAGGGAGACATATGTGAAAGAGAATCATAACACATCATTTTTCCGGCAAGAGATAACTCATATAAATTCTTACAATGCATAAACAAGTCGTGAAGAGTTAAGTCACCATAACTCTCAACACGTGTCCCCTTTAGATTTCCCCAAAATTTAGCACATGCACGTGCTTTCTCTTGCGTGTGGAGAATTTGTTGAGTAACTTCCGATATTCTTCTCTTTCTTTGAATAAGCCTTTTATACTCGTGCAAATGCTTTTGGTGATTTTCTTTATCCTTAACTACATCCAAAACCATAAGGCACTTTCAAGCTTCACGACATTCGTTATCAAACCATTATTTCTGAAATTTCTTGGTGCATTTCCAAGATGTGCGTTTAGTTGAAAAACATTTGTTTGTACAATAGAGAATGACTTTCTTAAAAGCTTCCCATTTACATTCTAATGTGGCACCATGTTTTATATTGTTGTCATTTGTAACATATCCTCAACCATCTTAAAATACATGGGCGATCGCTTAAGGTTCATGGTCAAGCGTGGTTGTTTATTATCTTCAATGGTCTTCTCACAATCAAACCTATGCATACATTTGAGATCAATACATAAAGCCCTGTGATCGGATTTTGGTGTCCATTCACCAAGTGAGAATTTATGTATACAATCCAAAATACATTCGGAAAGTAGCAGTATGATCCACCGCTTTGTATCATCCATCATTGTGCATACAATAGGCCTTTCTCCAGAGCGAGTAACACCATGTTTCCCAACTCGGTGTGCCCCATATACATTCACATCCGACATCCCATAATGCATGCTAAAATATTCACCAATGGTCTTTCTGAGGGATGCGGGTGTTTCCATACTCTCGTCTTTAATCCCACATATGACAATGTTCTTTGATCGTCGTTCACGTTCTTTCAAATCTCAAACATCTATGCTTTCTATATTTTTCTCTTGATTCATCACATACATATTAGGTGAGTTTGATACCACATCCCCACCACATACATTGGCCCATGACTTCATTGTACATATATTTTTCATCTCACTTACATCCCGCCTCATTGTGTCCAATTTTTCTTCTTTTAATGTTTCCTTTAACTCAATATTGTTAAGGTGCTCATTAATTTCAAAAAAATATTTCTTACATTCGTGAATCTTATCTTCATGTTTTGCAACCACTTTCTTAAGACTTTCATTCTCAATGACAACAATTTGGAGCTTAACATTCTCTTTCATTAATGTGCTAATCTCTTCACCTTGCTTGTTTATGGTTTCTTGAAGAGAAATCAAGTGACTCATAAGCATTTTGTCTATAATTTGCATTGGAATCAAGAATGTGTAGGTTGGAGAGAGAGAGAGAGAGAGAATGTGTATGTTGGTAGCATAAGATGTACAAGGAGGTTCAATGTGTCTTCGGTAAGAAACTTTATTGAAGCGAGTGAGTGGCCACATCCTACTACATGTATGCCGGTAGCATAAGATGTATGAGGAGGTTCAACGTGGCTTCTTTGGTAAGAAGAAGCTTCATTGAAGCGAGCAAGTGACCACAAACTACTACATGCATACAAAGATATATCTACACTATACATACATATATACATACTAACCTAATTATACTCCCTACATATATGTACACTACACATACATATGTACATCCTAACCTAATTATACTCCCTACATATGTATATGTACACTATACACACATATGTATGAGGAGGTTCAACGTGGCTTCTTTGGTAAGAAGAAGCTTCATCGAAGCGAGCAAGTGACCACATACTACTACATGCATACAGAGATATATCTACACTATACATACATATATACATACTAACCTAATTATACTCCCTACATATATGTACACTACACATACATATGTACATCCTAACCTAATTATACTCCCTACATATGTATATGTACACTATACACACATATGTACATACTAACCTAATTATACTCCCTACATATACATATGTACAGTACACATACATATGTACATCCTAACCTAATTATACTCCCTACATATGTATATGTACACTATACACACATGTACATACTAACCTAACTATACTCCTTACATATATGTACACTATACACACATACGTACATACTAACCGAATTATACTCCCTACATATACATATGTACATTACACATACGTATGTACATCCTAACCTAATTATACTCCCTACATATGTATATGTACATACTAACCTAATTATACTCCCTACATATACATACATATGTACACTATACATATGTATGTATGTACATACTAACCTAGGAAGGATAGAAAGAGAGAAGGCATTTTGTCTGTCTCTTCTTCTTCTGACTGTATTCGTCTCTTCTGCTACTGTCTCTCGTCTGTATATGTATGTATGTACATATCATCAAATCATCTCTATCTGTACAGATCATCTCTGTTCGAAGGAGAGGAGCGATGGCGCTCATCATGAGCAGCAGCAGCAGTAGCGGCGGCGCTCGAGCTGCAGCCCTTGGAAGCAGCCTCCTCCTCTCCTCCTCCTCCTCCACTAACCTCTCCCTCCTCCTCCTCCAGCTTCTCCATCGCCGCCGATGCTCCTGCTCCCCCCTTCGCCCCACCCGCCATGGCCTCTTCCTCCTCCCCAGACACCATTTCCTTCTCCCTCCCCCCGGAAAGATCTCTCGCACTCCATCTGCACCACCAGCATACAGCACTCTCGGGGCGTTGCATTCTGCCACACCTCTTCCCCGTCCACCTCCTGCATCCTCAACCTCATCCTCATCCTCATCGTCCATCACGACACCTCAGGAGTCTGTGCTCCTCTCATCTAAAGGTCTGTCTCTCTCTCTCGTTCATCTGAGCTTAAACATCTGTGCTCCCTCCATGCTTGGTCAGGCTGCTGGAAGAATTCTCTATCTCTTACCTGCATGCTCAATATGGTAGAATGTTGAAGTATTCGAATCTGTTTGATCATGTCGTGTATATATCCATCCTTGTGCATACATAATAATTAACTCCGTCCAGCAGTTCTGCCCACTGTCCATCTTTACTGCAAAATTGGCATTTTTGTCCCCTTGCTGTATGCAGAATATGCAAATGGCGATATTTTGTTCACGTTTGGTGATCCCCCCAAGCAGAGCTCACCAGAAGATTTGGAAGAATCATTTGAGGAAACTGAAGAGACTGCAGATGTACACGATGATATTAAAGTAGAAGATGAGGGAGTGCAGGATGTCAGACCTGATGAAGATGAAGGCCTGCAAGGTGCCGTGACAGATATAAATGTTGAAAAACCAACATCCATTAAGAATGCAAGGTCGGAATTCCAAACAGATTCCTCATCGCCTGAGGATGGTGCATCAGGACCTGAAAACGAGGTTCTAATTCTCTGAACTTTTTGCCACAATTAAATGTCAGAATATGCTCATTGTTCGTTTGTTGATTATGGAAGTAAAGTGTCTCAAATATCTATAAAGTGTTTGTGTGATGAGAGTCTTGCTTGAATCACTCAACGTGTGTTCTTTGAGTCTGTTCCTTGATACTACTGCATAAATTGTAACGTCTTTAAAGATGAATGAAGTGTACTTTATGCAGCCAGTAGACATCTGTATCAAGTATCTACCTTGATTATCATCAAAACATGTACCCTTGATTACCGTGCTCTCAGCAGCCGCATTGACTAATGTATCTTTATTTATTGTCACCAA
This sequence comes from Azolla caroliniana, assembly GCF_043228905.1. Taxonomy (NCBI): domain Eukaryota; kingdom Viridiplantae; phylum Streptophyta; class Polypodiopsida; order Salviniales; family Salviniaceae; genus Azolla; species Azolla caroliniana. Next base: position 20,554,564 of record NW_028230438.1, read on the forward strand.
TTCAAGGAGGAGACAAATCATACATTTACGAGTGAGCTTGAGTCAGAGAAGTCATCGGAAAGGTACATTCCTTACTGTTGGGGTTCGTCTTGAAGTCTACACTTCTTCTTTATTTTAAAGTCTTATGCAGTGAAATCATTTGATAACTCATAGATTATGAATAGAAGGAGATCGTTACAGTTAGAAACATAATTGAATAACTTTTGTGACCTAGGATTCAAAGAGATTTTAGAGAGCAATAATCTTTGGAAACTTATGAAGAAATCTACTGACATCTATTCACTCAAAAGTATGAGAGGAAAATTAGAGAGGAGTCTTTGACCAGAACAAATATGATTTCAAATGATGATAAAAGGTAAGAAAAACCAGGGTGGTAGTTTCTCATTGATGGAACATGTCTATGTGGATAAGGTACGGAGGAGATTAGAGAGGGATATATGTTGCAATTTGCTCCTTTCTACCTGCCTATTTGAGGTTTGTACCTCTTGGAGAATCACCATTTTGGCCATGGTATAAAGATATAATGAGATTTTCTAGTACAGGGATATTGTACCAGCAGGGAACTCCAATGCTCCAATGCAAGAACTAGGAAAGATCAAACTACAGAATTTAATAGGAGGGGAGCCATGTATGGAGAAATTCTAGCTGCACAAGTTTGCTTAAAGTGACATGTACAAAATTAAGTGAAAGTTATGTAATGAGTCAAACATATTCTTGTGCTCAGTGGTGCTCATGACTTAATAATATCCACTGGTTTGGCTAGATAGCCAATAAGATGTTTTAACATTCTGGAACTGCAAGGATGGAGCAAACACATATCTTACCTGATAGGTTCTCTATCCCTTGTTCCTGAAATATCTCGGTAGTAGGTTTCACTTCACTTAAGAGTTAACTGATATATTCGTCGCAAGCCAATGATATTTTACTCTCATGGAACTCATTTGGCTATCTTGACAAAATTATAGAAGGGGTTGAAGAAATATTCTGCACAGAAATGTATGCTTTCCACTTACTACCACGAATCACCTCTCCCCCATGGGTTGATCTACACAAAATAGCAGTTGTGATTATAAGTGTTGTGATTCAATAACATGCTTGCATTGTTAGTGGCTTTAAGGATGATAGGTATGCACGCACTTTGATGATGCATGCCATTACTCAAGTTATGCTTACAACATGAAGTATGTTGGGGATATGAACATGTGTCGACAAATGTTGTGAATCGTGATATAAAGACACAATTGTAGTGTCAAGTGGCTTTTGGGAATGTACATAGAAACATGCAAGAGCTGTCTTCCAATGTGTAGTAACAAGAAGAAAATATTTCAGCCAAACTTGAAGTAGTTATGTGTAATATATTTCTAGGATGTAATTGATTCTTGCTATCATATCCCTTTCTTTTTCTTTGCTTATACATTCAAATATTCTTCGATATGCCATCTCGCCAATAATTTCTGGGTATCTTGGACCCAACCGAATGAAATAAATTTAATTTTCTAGTTTTTCTGTAGCAAGTATTGAGCTTCCCATGTGGCATTTGTCATTTTCAAATTTTCATGTAGACTCGTCGAAGGGCACATGGGAACCTTAGTTCCATAAAGTAGGGTTTCACCAGACATTCATTGAATTCTATTGCACTAGTCTCCCTTTTTCAAGTGGCATATGTTATAGGCATAATCTAACAAAACTGATTCATTCTATAGCTAATTTTAATTTGTTATGGGTAGGATAATCGGGAAACCTATTATCCTATGAACTGTGACAAACCCATAAGGACCTATGACAGGAACAACCGGTGGTTTGGGAACCTTAGTTGTTGGCTATATGGAGGTACCCCCATCATTATAGCATCTTGATGCTGTCGAGACTTTGTTGGTGAGGCCAGGTTCTCTTCTTTGGATCTGTTTTTCAACAACCACGTTATAACATAAGGTAATATTTGGTGGTATGGGACACCTATGATATTTTATGTTTGTCTCATGTGCTTTGCTCGGGGATGGTCGGTGTGGTTGAGCACCCTTAATCCATTTTGCTTATTCTTATGCTCATCATTAGTTCAATCCATAATAGAACGGGCTGTCAAATTTTAGTATTGGGTTATGCTGGCTTTCATTCTCCTCTTCCAGTTAGACACCTGATCTAAGTAAGTGTGTTGAGTATGTATATCAACTCCAAGGTATTTTTGAAATTGCGAACTGCTTCAATTGTCTCCTACTCACAATACTCTACTGACAATGCTTACCACCATGTCTTTGGTCTTAGTCATGTTACAAAAGGACAACATTGTCTCCATAAATCAGATTCAACACTGTGGAATGTCCTATGGCTGGTTTTTCTTCATTTTCTCGCAAGGCTTCTTGGATAAATTCTTCTAGCTGGTCAATGCATTTTGATTGAATAGAGTAGGTGATAGAGGGCATCCTTGTGTCACTTTAATGGTGCTCATGAACTTTGTAGACAAGCCTTTATCTGTTGATGACAAAGGTGGTGAGATCGTGGTCCATGCATGGGCTGGGGCATATGTTCTCTGAAAATTGCTATTTCCCAATCTATTGTGGCCCATTTGAGTATCCCTTGATTGACGTGTAGTGTCCATGAAAGGCAAAGTTTGTTCCATAGAACAAAAAGAAAAGATAATGTTGAGCCAAAATCAATCTAGAAAGGAAGAAATATATATTAACGTATATTAAAGGGAAAAATCAGCCTATGAGACAAATCATGATTACAACTTTGGGTGAATTCATGTCACCCATACTAAAACAAAAAATAAAGCTCAAGATTTCCCAAAGATCCACGAATAATCTTAATGCATGGGGATATGACTTTGGGATTGTTTATGGAGTCATACCAATGATTTTGGAGCATATTTCCTGGACTGTGTATAGTAAGGAAAACTGTTGATGGCAGTGGTATGGAGTACAATAAGGAAGGGGAGGCGAGGGCATCAGGGGCCATGGTTGGATCTTGATGATTGTCTTTGTTGGACATGTTTACAATAAGTATTTGCTAACTCACAGATAAAGTGGATGCTTTTGCATATGGGCAAGGTTGGTGATAAGGGAGAAGGTGATTACAATGGTTTGTTGTGGGCAAGGGTTATGGGAAGATAAGGGTGGTTGGCAATGGTGTACCAAATGGGCTGGGTGGGATGATGAAAGTTTGATGGTTCGGGTGGTTGCCCTTTGTAAGGCCACTAGAATCTGGTCATGAGTTCATGCCAATGTAGATAACTATGTTGTGATACGCTAGGTCTAACAAATGTTTTCCATATCCTGTGTTTTCTGGTCCTGAGTCAGCTGAGTGAGCTCTTGCATGTTCTGAATCCTCTGACTATATCGACTGGATCATCTTTCAGTCTGCCGAGCCACAGGTATCACACTGTCTATTTTGCATCATGGCATTAAGCTCTCCCCTGAGGGATACTTCTCCTAGACTGGAGTACCGCATAATGCTCTCAGGTAGGAGACAGTAGGGTGATTAAATTTCTGTCTCTATGGGTCCCGTGGGTCCCATGGTTATCATTTATGGGTGTCTATGGGTCCCTTGGTTGTCATCATTTATGTCTGAATATTTTGATCCCTTGGAAGGGAAGTAACATAGCACAATGAGTAAGATGTGTGTCTCTGAGAGCCTGAGTTGACACATTTATCCAGCCTCTGCATCCTGTTCTACTACTTGCATGTGTGGATGTAAGGCTTGTCAGAAGACAAGTGTGATTTTGCCCAACCCTTGTGATGTAATTTGTGTAGTGGTTTGCCAGTATGTGGATTCCCATTGGCAGTCCTCCACTTGAGGTATACCTTTTGTTAGGCTTTGTTGTGCTCATGTAATGAGGAGAATATCTGGTCCCGCCGTGAACTCTTCCGTTAATCCCAGGTGTATCCAAAGCGCTCCATTGCAGGCTACACATTCCTATTCGATAGGCCTTTCTGTTGATACCAATGCAACCATCCTGGTTGACAGCCTTCCATTGAATGTCTTTTAAGAGGTCAAAATGGCCTATAAGACCCAACAAGAAATTATGCATATTTAATAACTACAAACCAGAAAAATATAATTACATAAAAACAGGAATGCGGCAGGTACACCACTAACCTTGTTTTTGAAAGAACTGTTGAGACAGAAGTTTCATGCTTAGAGGAAAACATGAAGAAAGGTTGGATATACAGAGAAATTGACCTGATTTGTGTTTCATTTTATCTCAATGGTCGGCCATCATTTATAGTTTTTTTGGGCCATCAAACCTATCCACAGCTTTAAAATTCCAGTTGGTACCTACACCTAATGGTTCATAAAACAAATTTTGTTGAGCAGATAGGTGTAATTTAAACACCACTTAAAATTCCTTGGGTTAATTTATCGATACATATAAGATTCTCTAGCTAGATAGATTTCTTTCTTTGAAATATCTCCAGCATGGGGCAATGGAGAGATCTCCAAAGCAAGGTAGGCACTTGCAACAGTAGGAGGTAATGTCCTTTATACGTCGATGGAAAGGGTTTGTTTATCGATACATATAATTTCACTGTTTTGATCTTCCATGTTTCTGCCTCTCTGGTTGAGTAAACAGCAAAGAGCATGTTGTTGGTGATGGCTCCATCGTCATTAAGATTCCTTAAAAGCTAGTATAATCTTGTAGGGATTGCTGAAAGTCATCTGTAATATCCTCATATGCGAGGCATTCCAAATGAATGTGTTCTGTTTCTGGTATGTTGAAGTGTCATAAGTTCACATTCTCGTTTACTGCTCTACATTTAGCCAAGCCCTGTTTTCTAGTTTCAATGCATGTGCTCATATCAGTATGATGGCACATTCCATGCTCTTAGGCATGAATGTCAGAGAGGTCTTTCTTTAATCGAATGCAACCCTCATCACTAACATTCTATGCTTATTAGATTTGGTAAATTCTGTTCTCTTTCCGAAGTGAATATTAGTTCCTCCAAATGAAGGCTTTTTTCTTTCTTGATCTTGTGTGCTTTCTGTATTGGCCCCCCACATATGAGAGTATGCTAATATGAGCAGCTTGACAAAAACAGTGTTTGTGAGAAGCCGAAGCAAATATTGAAGCTACGTTCTGGTGGAGCAATACGACCACATCCAGACAAGGTGTGATGCTTTCCTTTCATGGAATTGGTTCATTTATGTGGTAAGAATTGTATAGGCAATTTAAATTTATGATTTATTATATTTTGTTCCGGTAGAAAACTAACCAGTCTCATATCCATGATTTATCACACATGATGCTCGGCAGGTTTCTACTGGTGGTGAAGATGCATATGTCATTGAAGGAATGTGGGCAGGAGTAGCAGATGGTGTTGGGGGATGGGCTTTAAGTGGTGAGTTTTGCATCAGTTATTTTACAACTTTGAAACTGTTTTTAGTACCAGAATGAGCAATCATGGGTGGAACTGTGACTGAACATAACCACGTCTTTTGCACAAGTCAAGGTTAGCACATTGATTTGTATCAAGTTCATCAGGGTGATATGACCACCTTAGAGTGATCAAGAAATGCTTGTATCACTAATTTTATCATTTAGATTGTACCAAAATCTGATTTCCGAAGTTGCTGGGTTGCAGGTGTCGACTCTGGCATATATTCACGAGAACTGATGGCGAATTGTAGACATTTTGTAAGCCTGGAGAATGGAATCCCAAATCCCAAATCTATTATCATCAAGAGTGTTGCAAAAACTAAAGCTGTAGGGACATGCACAGCAGTACTTGCTGCTTTGCATGACCAGGTATTAATATCTCCGACATGAATGGATATTGGATAATGGTACGCCTCTAGAGGATTTTACATTGAACTCTGACTGCTGTGGCAGACTCTGTATGTTGCAAATGTAGGGGATTCTGGCTTCATTGTTGTAAGGAATGGTGACATAATTGCGAAGTCGATGCCAATGCAGAGAGGTTTCAATTTCCCTTATCAGATAGGCAGTGATGGTGATGACCCTTCAATTGCAGAGGTGAGGAACTCAAATTTGAATAAAAAGACAATATAACTGATGAGTAAATGACGAAATGCTGCTGTGCTCTTGCAGACATTTGAAGTTCCTGTAGCATCCGGAGATGTGTTGATTTTGGCAACAGATGGGGTCTATGATAATCTCTATGAAAGGGAGATTGTGGACGTTGTTGTTTCTGGACACAGCAAAGGCATTGAACCAAATGTAAGTTCTTGTTTATTTATGTGAGTGAATTGAGATGTATGCATTATAGTGAATAGTGAACTGTTTTTTGACAGATTGTGGCGACATGGCTTGTAAAACTAGCTCATCAAGCAGGCCTGAACAGTGCAGGTAGAAGCCCTTTTAGCGATGCAGCTCAGGCAGCTGGTTATGCCTGTGAGGGTGGGAAACTAGATGATGCCACTGTTGTTGTGGCTTACATCGAATAAAAGTGCCTCTTTAAATTATATGATTAATGAAAATAGGATTTTGTACTATAACTGGAGATACACTGACTTTTGCATGATTAAAATATTATTTGTTTTCTTGGCTTCTATATGATGATCTCTCTCCTCAAGGACGCTAATTTATTGTTCACTAACTAGAATCCTATTAGATGGCTTTTTCCATTCGAATATTCTGGAACTAATTTATTGTTCACTAACTAGAATCCTATTAGATGGCTTTTTCCATTCGAATATTCTGGAACTGGGACCGTTACCGATGCTCCCTTTCTTCTACACCTGCTTGCACTGGAGCTTTTACCTAGTGGACAATAAATTTGTGCCCTTGAGAAGCCTAATTGCAGGATCATGGTGGAGTTAACTCCATGCATGGATGCTCCAATACACCTCATGAACTGCCCCCTCCGAATTCAATAGAAATTTAAAATGAAGAAACAACCGTCTACACTTTATTAAAGTTTGTGAAGTCTAGGTTTTCCGAGTATATTAACATTTTCTAGCTGAGTCAAAGTGTTAATAGGTGAGGAGTTTATCCAAATAGGAAATATTCTTTTAATATGAGACTGTCTCCATTTAGGAAACAGTGCTTTTGCATCCATTTACTACACTATGCATGCAATTGCTTTCAATACTACACTACGAGATGCATTGAGGCATTTCATGAATCAAGACAATGACCTGCATGTATGGTCAAGTCATTTTCCTAAATGGTGAATATCATCCAATCCCTTCCAACTTGGATTCTTAAGAATATTATAGGTTACTCCTGTGTATGGTTTTAAAATATTATTAAAATTCACAAAATGCTTGTAATCTAACAATTGCCACCAAGAAAAAGTAACCTTCTCTTAGATAATCAACCAACATAAACTGTATTTGTCTTCATTGCTGGCAGCAGACTAATGGAAAGAAAAGCACATGATGCGTGATGCGTAAACAAGAAAATTGTGGCGTATTTTTGACATATCAAGAAAGATAGATTCATTATGGCTGTCATCATTTCACATCATTTGATTGAATCAACTGAAAGTACAATAACATTTATTTGAGCTACAAGCACATCTTTCACATTTCTATTATACTTTGGATGAACCAAATATACTCTCGTAAGAGAACTAAGAGACCATGTGGTAATTACTTAAAAATTGATATAATTTTTCTTGTTGGGTCAACGAATTTGTTGGTTGCATTTTTTGGTGAATGATATATATATTTAATAGAAAGCCTATATAACAAATTTGAGGTTTCCTTAAACCTATTGCTTTCCATCATACGTGGATTTACATCCCAAAAAGGTTGGAAGCACACCAGCGTTGCGGTTTGTATTTTGCCTGATTTGTATATACAAAGATTCGATAACTTTGTGGGCACAATCTTCTCCACTATCGAGAAAATCAATTAGCTTAAAAAAATCAAGAGACCAAGAAAAAAATAAAGCCATATCCACATGTATATTTGAACTTGCAATCCTTAGCTTGGTTTTTTTGGCTTTTTATGAAAACGCAATACGATGCAAGTAATGTTGTCAGTACTTCCTTTACGCAAAGCTTCCTCGGTCAGCTTCTTTGCTGCATCTTGAGCATCAGGTATGGACCGAATCAATGAAACGGCATTCTGATGATATGTACAAGGTATTCCCAAAAATTTCCACAAAAAATCATTACTTTATAATTCAAAGGAAAATATTACGCAATAAATAAGCAAAAATGATATTCACCTGGTTTGTAATAACATCCCATAACCCATCACTAGCAATAATCAGAAACTCATGGTTATCATCAATAACTTCCTCCTACACAAGCATCCACTGCATACATAAGCTAGGGGTTACCAAAAGAACCTTCAGGCCATCCTAGAGAGATTGCTCAGATACGTCCCATTTTTTAATCATGAATGGTAAATACCACGCATCAAGAACAAAGACTGTAAGAATGTACCTTCAAAGATAAAACCTATAGCTACATGCCATTATAACCATACATAGAGAGTTAGTCCTACAAGTGCATCTTCCTTATGCATTTGCATACTTTTTTACTCTAGTCATGAATCATTTGGCCATCAGCACTCGGTCATAGGTCGAAATGGCCTAAATGACTGCACTCCAGAATGGGAATAAATGATGAATGCATACTGGTTAGACAATTATGCCAATATTCCCAAAAAATCAGAAAGTGAATGACAGCCATCACATGTGGTTGTACAGATTTTGGATTGCCAAAAACCCACTCAAGTAGATGCATGATTCCCTCAACCAAAGGCCACACCCTGGATAGTGGAGACCCCACATGCGTTATGCAACTGGGCAAGATAAACATATGGCCACAAGTCTCCTCAGTTGTAATATGAAAGAAGCAGGAACCAAATGAAATGTTGTCTCCTGAAATGCCAGCAAAAAGTAGGAGCCTATCACCAAGATAAACCATGAAAATGCTGATTTGAAGGGAGTTTTATTAAGCTGGTCATCAATATCTCTTTCTTTGTAATCCTTTCTCTGTGATCAAGATAAGAAATAAGTCATATATTGGTAAGGATCCCTTTCCTCTCTTCTTTCTTTTCCATTTTCTCTGCAAAAATTTATCTAGTATCACATTTCGCCTTAAATGTGACATAATTAAGCTCAATAGTCATGACAGGTGGCCACTTTTTTACTTTATGTTCCATTGTCTGAGTTCCCTCAGCCCTATAATCATTGCAGGGCCTAACTGAAATATGTCCTATATTTGACTATGAATTTTATATTACTAGTTGTAGTAGTGACCAAACATGTTGGTTCATTCCAAGGCTCAAATGTATCCTTGTTTTGCTGTGAATGTGCACAGCAGTATGTTTGTTACCTGAAATTCAGGGATTGCAACTACAAATCTCTTCAATAATCGATCACCAAAGGCTCGTGACACAGCAAGGATGCCACCTACCCTCCAAGTGCCTGAGAAAAATCTGGGGTTACATCTTATTAAAGGGCAATATATAGAGACTGAAAACATTATATTCATAGAGAACACTAACCGGCCCAAATTACAGCTCCTCCTGCATTCTTGATCCTTCGCCGTTCATCCTCGCGATTAGGTTTGTGATCAATGGATAAGGGAATAGCTGCAATCGTGTTGATACATAATCATTAATAATATTGAGAATCAAAACAATTCCTAAACAGAGAACTATTAGAGATTTTGACCTCACCTTTCCCAGCTCTGGAAATAACTGCCCTTGAGTCACCAACGTTGGCAATAAGTAAACGATCACCCACTAATATGGCAGTTGTTGCTGTTGATCCAGCATCTTTGTATTGACCCGTTTCAACTCTAAGATACTCTGAATCTAACTGTTGATAAGTTTCAACTGCAAGGTAACATACCGGGATCACTCCATCAGCAAATGCACAAGAAAGAAAGAGAGTTTCTTACTTTTAAGATGAGACATAAAATCCCACAAGAGCTTTGTGTAAATACCTATTGCGCTCCTTATGTCACTTGTAAACTTGGGATGCATGATCAAACTTTTAAAAAGGTTCTTTTGAAGATAATCTGCAACTCCAGAACCACCATGACCTACATAAAGCAAAAACTAAATAATATACAATTGATACTGAAAAGATAAACAATGACTTACAAATCTTTGCATGTATACCATCAAACACTCCAAATAATCCAAGAGTAGTATCATCAACCACAGTAAATTGAGCTTCATAGAAGTCCTCCATAGTATCTCTCTTTCCTTGTATGCTTGAAATGCCATAGCTACAATTTGCATGTTCACTATGAAAACCAAAACAGAACCAATTGCAAATTGCTTAGTAGTACCAAACAATATGACTTGACTACATGCACGTTTTGACATGCCTAACAATTCATGTGATCTATGCGAAAAGCATGATATCTGAAAATGATCGTCGGAGAATAGGGCTTCTTGGATAGATTGAACAAGTAGACTAGTGTATCCCTACCTATTGCTGACAAGGGTCAACAAGTGTATACATGAGATGTAGTATAAAGTTGCATCAATCCTTCTACTGAGCTTCTAAATCTGCAATAAATTGTAAGCGCAGAGTTTTTGTAGATACATTTCAGAAGTGGTGAGTAGATGTGTGCGAACTTTATAGAAGAATTAAAAAAATCTTGTCCTCCATAATGTTGTTAGCAAGAGAGCATTCACTTAAGAGAAGGCTAAGCCTTTCACACGTATATTGCTTGTCTTCTTATTCTTTATTTCCTGTCCCCTATCCAAGTTCTTTGATCACTTCCCTTATTTGACTTCCCTCTGAACAAAACCAAAAACACCAATTTCAGTCCCATTTCTGTCAGAAATGTATGCAATGTGCCCTATATGTGTCTCATTTACTTCACATGCTATAAACAAGAGAGCATTTGCTTAGAGAAGACTAAGCATTTGACACAGGTTATTGCTTGTCTTCTTATTCTTCATTTACTGTCCCCTATTGAAGTTACTTGATCATTTCCGTTATTTGACGTCCCTCCGAACAAAACTGAAAAAACCAATTTCCATCTCATTTCTGTCACTTACATCTGAAATGTGTCCCATATGTGGCTCTCATATGCTTCGCATTCCACTTCTCAGGGTGGAACTAACCAGGTTGTGGGTGGTACCTATCACTCTGTAACTGGCTGTTCATCCTCTCTTGTTTAGGAGATCAGACCTCCACAGGTACATCCTATCAAAAAAAAGACTCCCCATTGCTTTGGAAAAATACAGATGAAGAGCGCTAGCAACAAACTGGGATTTGCAGAGAGCTTTCAGAAACAGTTTGCATCAACTTTCCCCTAGTAATGGCGGTGCGGACTTGTGAGAGGGGTTTTAGAATTCTCTCCAGCACTTAATGAGGGTACCAGAACTTCACTGATTGACGAGCTAAAACAGCAAATGCCCACTCAATCCTATGCACAAGGCCTAAAGCAAGGGAATCTGCAATCGAACATGTATTTTCCAGATGCAAGTCCTGAAGCTCAAATTGGTTAGCAACCAACAAGAAAGACCAGAAGGACCTACAAACTTTGTCGTACATGGAATTCTGAAAAAGAGACAAGAACAGATTTGCCAAAAGTAACTTCGTTTTTTGTGGGGAAAAGCTCAGGACAACAGGCATCAGTCAAGGCACAGAGTGGTAAAGACACTATATTTCAATCGAGCCATTGTGTGCAATTGGTTGAAGGCCGGTCACTATATTAGGCAACAGTTTAGTCTAAACCTAAGGCACATATCGGAAAGGATAGAATTCCTGCAAAACAAGCTTATGAAATAGGGAAGCGCAATGCCCATAAGGTTTATATAAGTTACAACTTGCATTGACAGAGGTTTCCCATGGAAGAAAAGCACAAGGAAAAAATGAGGTAATCCCACAAGCGACATATGTTCTTCAAGACACACGAGAGAACAATGCAGGTTCGTCTGTCATAAATTGAGGGTTATGTAACCTCTCTATATCGATGGCAAGCATGAAAATAAGAGTCAAGAAGGGCCAACCCCTCTGGAAATCTATGTCTGCCCATTAATAAATATGCTAATGAAGAGAAAATGTTGGTCATTGGAGACACGGATGCAAGGATAGAACACACGCAAACATAAATCATGGATTTTTCCCCAGATTCATATGCCAGACATGCTTGCACAGAAATAAATCACATATGGAAATGGTGTTCATGTGGCTGCACTACAGGTGCACAAGAATCAGCCATAATAAGTAAGAGGAGCTCTTGGATCTTGGTGCCCTCAATGGAGCAGACACTCTGGAACCTTGAACAATTAGACATGCCATAGAAAAAGCAAGGATCTAAGTATTAAACGAACAATTGGACATGTGGTACAGAAAACAAAACAGCTAGTATCATCACATATGAATTAATAGATCTCCAAATTTAAACCGCATGCCTATACACGTGAGGATAAAATTGTCATGACATGCAAAAGCCAAACCAATGCATGCCTCAAATTGGCAATATAATATGAAAGGGAAAAAAAGAGTACTTATTCGGATACTCACTTTAAAGGGTGGGTATCTAGAGCTATAAATCATTGAAAAATGCGTGCAATAGACATCTTAGTTACAAAACCATCTAACTCCATTAGACAACAGTATTGAACAAACAACATCGGCCATTGTATTGACCTGCTGGAGGTGTTGGTTCCAGAAGGCTTGTGAGACACGCAGAAAAATCAGCCACATTCATACTGATTGACTGCAAAAGTTTACCCAAGAAGCCTTCGGAGCATGTGAGGAAAAACCAGCAATTGTGCATCATCTTATAGTATTGTTTCTAATCCATACCTTTTGGCATAGTCTAAGATGAGATTGCATAAGCTTTTAGGTATGGTACATACTTCCTGTGATGCCCTCCATTGCCTCTTGTTTTATTTTGTGTGTCTGTGTCAATACAACACATTGTTTCTTAAAACTATGAGAGGAAGAAGGCAGTAGAGTTTGAAGCTCTTCAAAAATTCTACATATACGCATTGAAAGTCAAGAACATGCCTCAAAATCATCTCCCCAAGGTTGCATGAGCAATTGGATGCTTACAAAAGAAAAATTAGAAAAGTAAAAATTCTTTTCTTCACTTGGATCCAACATTACAAAATGTGTGTAAAATGGCACAATGAAGAATATTTGAACATGCACATAAGCAAAAAAGATTAAATTAGGAGAACATGATCCAATATTTTACTCAGGCACATTGGAAACTCGCCACACAAAATTGAGAACATCAAACGTACATCGAAGTTTGTGTATTATTGCAGCCACATGAAGACTTAATATTCCTAATATACTTAATACTTAATCCCCAAGCTCACATCCAGACACTCATGCCCAAGAAGGCAAGATGGCCCATCACATTGATCCGCATGAGCTCTCACACACATTGAAAATGGAAACCAGGGGTTGGCTGAATCATGCTGCATCAACATACGAAAAACATAGGAAAGTGTCCTTTGGAATGTCTTACATATGAATATAAGGTTGTACTAGTTTTTATGATCTCCCAACGAGGATGTAACCATCACCAAGTATGCTCTTTACTCATGGGAGATCAAAATCATGAAATTTGGTACACAGTTTAGTTTTACATTTCAACTTTGTAGCAATTGTTCTATCAATTCTAAAATCCCAAATCTATGCAGCTGGATAGAGTGCTTTGTACAATTGTTGGTTCCATAAGTCATGTTGGCACCCCATGAACATGAATATTGTGTCAGTGATTTTGGATCAAAAGTAGAGAACATCCAAATGACAAAGTGAATGCCACTAACAACATAGAAATTGGAGAATGAGGCATAAAGAAATTTAAGAATCAAGTTCTTGGAGAGTTGGGATATGGCTTATACCAGAATAATAATTCGGGGAAAGCCATAAATGTAATTTGAAGATAAATATTTACAGAGAAGACAAGCCACAATCAAAAGAAAAATAGAGATAGGTGTTCTTTCGACTCTTGTTGCATTATTTTCTGGAGTAGAAGCAGCTCTATTCGGGGGTGAAGGGGGGGACATGCATTCTACAGTGGAGGATGAAGAAAATGACTCATCACAAGTTTGCTTAGGAGGTTGGATGAGGTTACAACATGGCGACAAAGTGAAGGTGCCATTGTCTGTTGACGGGAAGTCCGAGTTGAGTGGTGGAGGTCTCATTGTCTTCCTATCTTCCTATCTTGTTTTCTTTGGCTTTTCTTGAAGTTGTGGAGAAGACTAGGCCTCGAGACCGCTTTTCGCAATATTTTTTTATTATAAAAACTAAACTTATTATTATTTGATTTTGGGTAGTTTGGTTCTCATACCGATGCAATCACTATCTTGCCCTTTGCGCTCTAACAAATTTATCCTCATGATCATCATCTCTGAAGATACTAATACAAGAAACTCTCTATATATAAATTAAGGCAAAGGCTCCTCCCTTGGGCATACCTAGGAGGTTTATATACATGCTTTTCCTCTAAATCTCTGATTGGTTAGTGCCTCTTTAAGGAACATACCATAGGCAGAGGAGTCCACCTTTGTTTATTATTACAAGGGGATCTAAGGAAGGCGTTGGGGAATGAGTGTTAGATATAATCAATGATCAGTCCCAAGTTGTAAATCTATCCCCATATGTGCTCTTAGAGTGCACATTTTGTGATAGTGCCCCAAATGAGGAGCGGCTAGTGTGCAACTCGACCACATGGGTCGATAAGGTGTTAATCTAGGAAACCGTAGATGCGTAGGACACAATGTATTTAGGAAAGAGAGAAATAGGTAATAGGATTGGCTAATCAAGTCAACTAGAATATTTTGTGGGCAAGTTACGATGTACTTAGGCTTGAAGTATGCGTCATTGACTTCAAGATAAGTACTATCTAGCACTAGCCTGTACCTAGGGAGTTGGTCATATTAAATGACAAGTCAATTGACCGAAAAGGAATATCTCCACTACTATCAACTGACTTGCACATTTAATGTTATACTTAGACCAAACATAGAAAGCAATCCACTTTCTTTTCACAGTGGTTGGCTTGATTATCAGTCCCCACTAATTTTGTAGTGAGCTGGTCCATATCCTATCTAAGCCCTAAGGTGTGAGTGCATGGGAAAACTACCATTGTGAGCTACTCTCATATGTAATAGAAGTTTTGTTTTCATATATCCCATCTCTGTAGTTGTAACTCTATATACCTATTTAATCGATTCTCACTATTTCTAACATGGTATCAGAGCTGAGAGGTTGATCTAGATTAGGTATATACAGGCAGTTGCTGTTTGGCAGCACAGAGAAATAGAGAGAGAGAGAGAAAGAGAGAGAGAGTATCAATGGCCTTGTCCACGAATGTTGCAGCTGCTCCACTAAGCATTCGCCCACCTCCATTGTCTAATGGAAAGCTAGATGGAACCAACTACACTCTATGGAAGTTCAAAATGTCTGCCATTTTGGACTCCTACGAGTTGTTGGAGACAATCATGGAACCCACAGGAGGAGACCCTGAGCCCATGACGACCTTTGCCCTGCACACCCTACCACATCAATCCCTCCAAATGCTGATCTACTTCGAGCCTGGAAGAGAAGGAATGTTGATGCGTTGTGTACCATAGTCACTGGTGTATGTGACTCTGTACTAACATTAGTGCAACATACAACCAAGGCACATGAAGCTTGGAGCATATTGGCCAGCCAATATGAGACCAGAAACTATACAAGGATACAAAACCTTGAAAATCAGCTTGCTGCAAAGAAGCTTGCCGATGGAGAGAAAGTAGAATCCTTTGTAAAAAGGATTAAGGATCTTCAAGATCAGCTGGCGGCTGTTGGAGTAGTCATCTCTCAAGAGGATATGGCTCATCGGTGCATTCGAGTACTTCCTTTCAAGTATGATGGCATTGTGACAGCATTGAACACTCAGGTTCGACCCACTCCTTTAAAATTTGATGAACAAAGTGTGATGCTGCTTGAAGAGGAGCTTCGGTTGAAGACAAGAGAAGGAAGGGAAGATTCGGCATTTGTCTCTAGGACTAAGGGTAAAGGGGCATCCAATTCAAACAATGCGAATAGGATACCAAAGAAAAAGTTAAATGGATCGTGTTTCTATTGTGACAAGAAGGGTCACACAATCAAGGATTGTCGGAAGAAGATGGCGGACGAGAAGAATGGTTCTAGTAAGACCACCTCTTGGAGAGAGCCCGAGTCCGCCAACAACGTCGTAGATGAGCTTGAGTTATGGGTCGCAACTGAAGAAGTGTGTTCTTCGGTTGACACCCATGTTGTCGACGACTCTTGGATTCTCGATAGTGGAGCGTCCCGACATATGACCAGTAATCGTGACTAGTATAGCTCTTGGACACCTCTACAAGAGCCCAGCAATGTTGTGGTCGGGAACAATGCTCGATGTCTAGCCAAAGGAACCGGAACCATCTCCCTCAAATCAACGACCGGCGGGACAAAGCATCTCTCTCAAGTGTTGTACGTGCCAGATCTCAAGAAGAATCTATTGTCCATTTCTGTACTGACCAACAAGGATCTTGATGTTCGATTCAAGAAGTCGGGTGCAGAAATAACAGATTCTGTTGGCAAGGTTGTAGGAATAGGGGTAAGGTGCAACAATCTCTATGAGCTGAGCGCACTTACCATTTCTACTGACCACAGCACAAGTACTAACACAAAGCAATGGCATGAGAGATTTGGGCATCTCAATGTTGCTGTGTTGAAGGAGATGAAGAAGTCGAATATGGTAGTTGGGTTGCCAACCCTATCTGACTTAAGTCATGTTTGTGATGCTTGTATGATGGGCAAGCATCAAAGATCAGCTATTCCAAAAGAGAGTCAAAATCGGACAAAGACTCCTCTACAGCTAATACACATCGACCTCTCTGGAAAAATGGTGACTCCTGCAATGGGTGGATCTCTCTACTATATGCTGCTAGTCGACGACTTCAGTAGAAAGATGTGGGTTTACTTCCTTCGGGAGAAGGCTGAAGCTTTTAAAATCTTCAAAAGATGGCATAAGTTTGTTGAGCGAGAGTCCGGAAAGTTAGTGAAGGAGTTACGCTCTGATCGAGGTGGAGAATTCTTATCAATAGAATTCTGTGAGTATTGCAAAGAGCATGGAATTAAGCGCCAACTTACAACTGCCTACACCTCACAACAAAATGGTGTTGTCGAACGTTGAAACCGAACAGTTGTCGAGATGGCTAGGTGTATGTTGAAGGCACAAGCGCTGCCTGACCCATTCTGGGCTGAAGCAGTGAATACAGCAGTTTACATCCTCAATCAGAGCTACACAAAGGCACTTCAAGGGAAAACACCCCAGGAAGCTTATTCAGGCAAGAAACCTTCAATGTTGCACTTCAGAACCTTTGGGTGTATGTGCTATGCACATGTTCCAGATGTGAGCAGAAAGAAGTTGGATGCTAAAAGCAAGAACTGTATCTTTCTCGGATATAGTGAAGAGTCAAAGGCCTATCGACTCTACGATCCAGAGGCAAGAAAGATATTGACAAGCCACGATGTGGTGTTTGATGAAGAACAACCACAGCTAGCTGAGAACAGCGATTCTCAAGTTATCTCATCAACTGAAAAGGTATTTTACCCAATCCCGACCCATTGTCCAGAAAAGGAAGCTGAACCATCTGATGGTAATGGCTCACTAGTTCAGCCTATGCCAGTCCCACATGTAAAGAAAATACCTAAGTGGGCTCAACAACTCTTCAATGACCGTACTCCTAAAGTTGAGTTTCCTGAAACTTCAACTGATGGATTTCGAAGATCAAGAAGAATACAGGAGCAAGGGAGAACCTCTGACCACATTGTCAACATGGCTCTGATGGACATCATCGGCTCAGTGAGTGAGCCGACCTCGGTGGAGGAAGCCATGGCCAACCCGAAGTGGAAAGAGGCGATGATATCAGAATATGATAGCATCATGAAAAATGACACGTGGGAGTTGGTAGAGAGGCCAACAAAGAAGAAGGTGATAGGCACGAAGTGGGTGTGGAAAGTAAAGTATAAAGCTGATGGTTCTTTGGAGAAATTCAAGGCCAGGCTAGTAGCCCAAGGATACTCCCAAATTGAAGGGTTCGATGTACAAGAAACATTTGCCCCGACAGCTCGCATGACAACAATTTGAATGGTCATAGCGTTGGCCGATTTACCAAATGGATGTCAAATCGGCATTTCTGAATGGGCATCTCAAGGAGGTATACGTGATGCAACCACCGGGGTTTGAGATGCCGAATTCAGAAAACAAAGTATGCAAGCTGAAGAAGGCGTTGTATGGTCTAAAGCAAGCACCAAGAGCTTGGAACAAGAGGATAGACAGCTTCTTACGATCAATCGACTTTAAGCAATGTGCTTCGAATGCTAGTATGTATGTCAAAATGAAGGACGGGAAACAAGTCATCATCATCATTTACGTGGATGACCTAGTTCTTACTGGTGACCACCATGACGAGTGCATTGGCCAAACACAAGAGTGTTTGAAAACTGAGTTTGAAATGACAGACTTGGAGATTCTACACTACTTCCTTGGAATTGAGGTTTGGCAAACTTCAGTTGGCATCTTCATGTCACAAAGAAAGTATGCAACAGAGATCTTGAAGACCTTTGGGATGATGGACAGCAAGTCGAAGTCAACTCCAATGGAGTCAAACTGCGAACTATCCCAAGAAGACCCATCACCAATGGCTGACATAAGGAAGTATAGACAGCTAGTAGGAAGTCTAATTTTCCTATGCAACACTAGACCGGATATTTGTTTTGCAGTCAGTGTGGTGAGTTGATTCAGCAACAAGCCAAAGGAGACTCGTTGGAAAGCTGCTCTTCGTGTATTAAAGTACATTGTGGGTACTTTAAATTACGGAATCTTCTACAAGCCAACAATTGACGAACTTAGTGGGTATTGCGACTCTAACTGGGCTGGAGATAGTGATTCCAGAAAATCAGTTTCTGGATATTGTTTTTCAATAGGTTCTGGAGCTGTTTCATGGAGTAATAAAAAACAACCAACAATGGCACTATCTTCAACGGAAGCAGAATACAAAGCAGCATGCATAGCGGCATGCGAGGTAGTTTGGCTAAGAAGAATCCTTACGGATGTGGCATTTCCAATAAGGACGGCAACGGTATTGAGGTGTGACCATCAGAGTTGCATGGCCATTGCCAAGAACCCCGTATTTCATGCACATACTAAACACATAGAGATTCAATATCACTATGTGCGGGAGCTAATAAATGATGAGACTGTGGAGCTTGAGTATTGTCCGACATCAGAAAATGCTGCGGATATCTTCACAAAGGCACTTGGAGCAGAACAGTTACAACAACACCTTCGACGACTAGGAGTTGGCCCAATTCCAAGTGAACTCAATGGGTTGATCATTGAGGGGGCGTGTTAGATATAATCAATGATCAGCCCCAAGTTGTAAATCTATCCCCATATGTGCTCTTAGAGTGCACATTTTGTGATAGCGCCCCAAATGAGGAGCGGCTAGAGTGCAACTCGACCATATGGGTCGATAAGGTGTTAATCTAGGAAACCGTAGATGCGTAGGACACAATGTATTTAGGAAAGAGAGAAATAGGTAATAGGATTGGCTAATCAAGTCAACTAGAATATTTTGTGGGCAAGTTACGATGTACTTAGGCTTGAAGTATGCGTCATTGACTTCAAGATAAGTACTATCTAGCACTAGCCTGTACCTAGGGAGTTGGTCATATTAAATGACAAGTCAATTGACCGAAAAGGAATATCTCCACTACTATCAACTGACTTGCACATTTAATGTTATACTTAGACCAAACATAGAAAGCAATCCACTTTCTTTTCACAGTGGTTGGCTTGATTATCAGTCCCTGCTAATTTTGTAGTGAGCTGGTCCATATCCTATCTAAGCCATAAGGTGTGAGTGCATGGGAAAACTACCATTGTGAGCTACTCTCATATGTAATAGAAGTTTTGTTTTCATATATCCCATCTCTGTAGTTGTAACTCTATATACCTATCTAATCGATTCTCAATATTTCTAACAATGGGCACAGCTGATTATCCATGGCTTCTAATTATTAGTTCATCTAAAGGCATAAACATTCTTCTTATTTGCATCATAAGTATTTCCAATTCTCTTTATCTCCCATTTCAATGCTATTTTCCATTAGCCAAGCACCAGAATTGTCATCCCTTCTCATTCAACATCCTCCTTAAATATGATGATTCTTAAGGAATTGTCAAATAGCATCAATTCAGCAGGATGAGCAAACAATCTCAGTTACAAGAAACGTCCATTAACTATTAAACTATTTACTTGAACTTCATTCGCAAACAGATAGACTACATAAGTAAGAGAAGGAGTTTACCTCTTGATTCCAGCATCAGAGATGTCTGTATGTGGCGGATCAAAATTGGTACCAAAATAGCTCATATTTTCTAGCAGCTTCAGCTTCTTTGTTACATAGTTAATCACAACAACAAGAAGACAGGAAGATATCACAATAAGCTTCTGCAACGCAACAAAAGAGAACATGATCTATTTCTCACAGGAAACAGACATGGATTCTGAAACAAACTTTTTTTTCTGAACAAAATGCAAATGGAAAATAAACACTGATATCACCATCACAAGCAGCTTCAAAGAAACAAAATCTACAAAGTTGAATACAGCATTCCTTCCTTCAAAAGAAACAGCCATGAATTACGTTTAACTTTCTGAAGCAAACAGCAATTGCTTCTGTTTAACACTTTACCTTAAAAGAACAAAACGAAATTTTTCTCTATGGAAATATAAATGCAAAAGAAACACTCATATCAACATCATAAGCTGACATAAAGAAAAAATGGCTACAAAAACACTGCATTTGATTCTTCATACAAAACAGAGATGGATTCTGTTTAAAATTACCTAGAATTACAGAATCAGCCTTCTTTTTTTAATAAAAGAAAGCAGATGGGAAAGAAAACTAAATAATCATGCATGCTTCAAAGAAGAAATAGAAGAGATGCAAATAGAAAAGAAAAGCTGATAAGAAATGAACCCTACGGAAGATACTACAAAAGCTATAAAGAAATACTGCATTTCATTGCTTAAAAGATCAGAAAAAAACACGGATTCTGTTCTGTACTCTTACGAGTGATAATATTCTTCATTAAGCTCCTAATCATTCATAAAACTCGCTATTTCCCGAGTCAAGAGCTTAAATATACAAGAGGAAGAGAGTTATTTGAATATTTGAATGCTTAAAATATATCAGAAGAACTGCAGAAACAGCAGGATATTCTTATGAAATGAATGGGAAAGAAAGAGAGAACAAAACATAAATTTGACTGAATATACATGGATAGCATGAACTTACCTTGAGATGGGAGCAGATCAAGAGACGCAGAAGAAGAAGAAAAAGATACCATTTAACAAAGTAGTGCAAAAAATCTATAATAAAAACTGCAGAAAAGTCATGAAATTCTGAAAAAGAATTGAAAATGGACAAACATTATAAGCAGGAATTGGAGAGAATATACAGTGATGACACAACAACAAACTTGAGAAGAATTCGGAGGAGGAAGAGAAATATCATTAGAAATTCACGAGAAAAGGTGGCTGTAAGAAGAGGTGCAGAAACTCAGTGATACTCCGGAGGAGAGATGCCTCCAAACGGAAGATAGAAGTTGAGATTATACATACAGAGACGAGAAAAAAGATCTTACCGTGATATCGTGGAAGAAGAAGAAGGAAATGGCGATGGCGAAGGAGGCAGAGACGAGAAATCGAAGGAACATGAGAGGAACGGATTGGGGGGAGGTGAGGAAGCTAAAACAAACAGAAGAAGAAGAAGAAGAAGAAGAAGAACTGCAGCAGTGGAGAGAGAGAGAGAGAGAGAGAGAGAGAGAGAGGAATTCTTCAAAAGCTGATCGTCCGTCGGATCGTGCGTGCACCAGGAGAATCGACGGCCCAGATTATCTCCTTTTTCAAATCTAAGGAAACCAAAAAACAACAAAATATATACAAAGCTCCACCTTGAAGTGGATGGGCCCACGATTCGCTCGGGCTGACGTGGCATAGGCGCGGGCTGACGTGGCGGCCTCTCGAGCGCGGGCAAGAGGTGCGGTGGCGCTGATGTGGCAGTCGCTATGCTCGTTTCTTTCTTCCTCTCCCCGTGGGGGAACGGGCGGGCGGAAAATTCCGTGTTTCTTTTGATGTGCCATGAGATCGGCACGGGCACAAAAGGACGGAGGAAACATGCATATCATCGGGTTTTTTTCCAGCATTTAGGGTTTAGGTTTTAATCCGATCGAACTGCCACATGATTGAGAATCCATGCTACTGCAACGTTGGGATTTTTACGTGGACTCTGGAACAACAACATTGACATGCTTGTCAACGTCTCTCTATTTGTTGTCGATGATAAGAGCAATGGTGTTGACATGCCAACCTTTCCTGACCAAGGGAAAAAAAAACAAAACAATTGCATTGTAATTCATGGTAATGTATGGCATGAGATAAACGTAGATATATTACGAGTTTTTTTTATTACGACCAAAAAGCTCTACTTTGATGTTCGCAATGCATGGTTTTAAGTGGTTGAACGACCGGTGTGTTTTGATGTGCTAAGCTCTAAACAAAATAACCAGATGAAAATCCACATTCACGTGGGTAAAATAATCATATAATTGGTTGGGTGTATGGGCATGTTCTTTTGTGGCCTTTATGATGTGGAAAGCTTTAGGCCCACATGGCGATCCATGTTGATGTGGTAGAGCTATGGTCACAGGAAATCACGAAAGGTTGTGTGGATGGATGAGCACCACTACTACTATGGCAAATATGTTGATGTGGCACAAGATCACTAGTTGCAGAAAAAACTAGAAAATTGGGAAGGTGGATAGAAAAGCATCACTTAAGATTTGATAAGCTTTAGACATCGAAGCACTCATATGAATTTTCAAGTTTACGTGGCAAAAATAGTCACAACAAAAACTAGGAAAGGTTCTTTGTGGGTGAACAAGCACCATTGATATTCTAGCGAAGATGTTAATTAGCATTAACTCATTGGTCACAATAAATGCGTGAAAGGTGGACAATAGGGAACCACTTCTTATGTTTGAGTTGTGTGTTGTTTTCTTCCTTCATACGACACTTATCTTTTAACAAAGTTATATCTTTATCCAAAAATCTCTCTTCTAAGTTCAAATCAACGTCTACTCAATCATATGCAACATGAGTAGAAACAAGAGTAAATTGTTCCTAAGCAAGAAAATCTTAACCTCGGCTCTTTAATATATCAAGAAATGTATTTAAAAGGTCTTCTTACTTCATGCATGAGTTTATTAAACAAAGGTGAAAAATATGGCAGGGCCAAACACGATCCAATTAAATACATTCAATCATCATTCACTTGATATAATGTATTCAAATACCTTAAAGTAGAGCTTAAGACTAGGATGATTTACTTTGGGTAATTGTTCATATGGATCAAGGGGTGGGCGTGCTGAAGGGAGGCGGGAGGAGTGTCAAGAGTCTATTACTAATCAATAGACCGAAATAATGTAAAATAAGGTAAATATATTGGATAGAAGAACCCATTCCACCCGATCACCCGTGAGCTATGATCAAGACATAGCCAACCTACCAACGACATCCTATACCGACGGATATTAGGATGACTAATACCTTGGAAGAGATAACAAGAGGAGGAGGAAGGGAGAGAAGGAGATAGAGAGCATTGTAACCCATTGCAAAATGAGTTATTCATGTCTTCTTAATTTTTAAGTTTGCACAGAATGGAGAGATTGTGGTTTTAGTTTAATCATTTGTTTCATTTGCGGGTCAAAGAGGCAAGAGATGTGATTGATGTTCAATTTTTTATATATTTTGGGATTTTGTAGTGCACGATGATTATTATGTATGCGGCCCAAGTATGGTTTATTTGGCACACAATGATAAGGTTTATAACATTGATACAAGTTCATACCTATACAATTTGAAGAACAACCATGGGTTGATTGGTGTTTATGGGGTTAGACTTGATTTTTACATATGACTACTGACCTCTTTTACCATTGTTCCATCGAATCTCTTCTATGGCTACCATCTAAGGTTTAGGAATAATGGAAGGTAAATAACTCTACCTATGGATGGTGACAAATCTTGAAGCTTAGTGGGCATTCTAAATTGTCACTTATAACTAAGGTTTCATTTGGAGAATATTGATTGGGGGCTTAACTTTACGATTATCACTGAAGCGATGTGGACTAGCAACATGCAATTGATTATTTTGCATTGTTGAAGTAGAATATGATAGTTATTGTTTCATATAATGTTTTAGTTGCTCATCAAATTTGGGGTTACATGTCTCAAATTTCTCAAGTTTTGTCACGTTGTTATTTGATGTGAAAACTATGAGCGTTCTCATATAAATTCACACATCTCAATCCAAGATCAAAGATCATTTTTGGATTTTTGAGGTATTTGGGATTGAATCATCATTGAGATTTGCACAATGTTATTGTATTCGATGATAGAGTTTGAATTAGGGCATATGTACGAAAGTTGAAGGGAGTATTGATGTGGCCATTTCTTTATTGGAGCAAGTAAAAAACCTTTCCTCGGTGGACTATTCATCTTGCATATTGGCACCACTCAATTGTTGTACCATTGTATTGATTTTTCCACACACATTTATTAATATAATCCTATGTTTTCACCAAAAAATAAGATAGAGAATAAGAGATACCTAAGCTCAAGCTTATATCTTCCTCTAAAAATTCAAGAAGATTTAGAACAGGCTTGAAAATGTCTAATATAGTTTTATATTACCCTTGGGCACTTGCACACATACATCACTATTTGATCCATTCCTTGGTTGACTTCTTTGTTTCCTCTTTTTTGTTGCTTCGTTGCGTGAGCACCACCATTCCTCAAAGTGGCAAGTACTTAACATCCTCATGGATGTCAATGATCATTGAGACAATTTGTCATCTCTTCTTAAAACCTCTTGCTTTTGAAATATTACACCTGAATCACCCTTCATAGCATCATATTCTCCTTTTAGTGTATGCACCAAAGTAGCCAAATCTCCTTGACTACATACACAACTAGCAATGGGCGCGGTTCGGTTTCGGTTTCCTGGCCTTGAAACCAAACAAAACTAAACCAAACCATTTATTTATATTAAAAACCAAACCAAATTGTTTTAATTTTATGAAGCCATTTAAACCGAACTGTTTAGAGCCAAACCGTTTATGAAACATTTAGAACCAAACCAAATTTATAAACCTTTAAACCTTCCAAACTTTTAAACCTTTAAACCTTTAAACCAAACCACATAAGCTGAAACCGCTAAACTGTGAAATTCAAAACCAAACCAAACCAAAACCGATAAGCCGCTAAACCATGAAATTCATAATTGAACCAAACCGAAACCAAACCAGATCATAATATTTGAAACCAAACCAAACGGTTTATTCATCTTTGAACTAATAAACCGTTAATCCATGGCTTAACGGTTCGGTTCGGTTTGAACCGAAACCATGCCCATTGCTATACACAACATTCCATTGAATTTGCTGAAATATCCTTCGACATTTAGTAGTCTACAAAACCCATAAGACTATTGAACGAATCATCTCCCAAACCACCCCATTTTATACTGAATTAATAGGCATACATGGCGACAATTCCTCAACGTATCCTCTTGTATACAATGCAAAGTTAACCTTTTTTTGTCATAATCTTGTAGCTCACCCTTGATATCAACCCACATCATTCACTCCCATTTATATACTCTAGCAGCCATATACCTCGTGCAAGAGAGGTGAAAACATTTTCCAAACCAATTTAGCGGCCATACATGATGAGAATAGGTGATGAAGAGACTCTATCTCTAATCCACAAAAATCACACATCTTATCCACATCCTTACAATACATCCAAACCCAAACAGGAACCATATAATGAACAAGATTACTAGAATACATCGAAGGTTAACGTTGAATCAAAATGGTTCATCAATAACTAGTGAACCTACTTATGTAGCACGATCGGACATATGCATATGCATTCTTGGCACCTCACATATATGCATGATCACCATGACTTAGCATTCATGCAAATATTTGCAAGGTGATGACATTTGAGAATAAAGTAGATTATTTATAGGTATGTAAAAGGATAAGTTATTGGTTGAAGCTTTGATATATACAATGGACGTCATGGGTTGAAGTCCATATATGACATTTTTATGATGAGTCATGAGAATAGTATATACACTTATCATATTTAATATATATGTTCATAACACTATCCCCTTTCGGTAACAATTAATTCCACTAGTCACAATGCATGAACTAAGACTTGGTTTATTTGGATATCGATGATGAAATTCAACTATAACTTTTGTTTTATTAGTGAGATTCCTGGTCTCGAAAAGTAGCTTTGTCTATGTGTTGAGAACCATTGGTGCATTCATGAGACTAAATGGCATAATTGTATAGTTAAAATGACCATATGTGTGAAATGTGCTCTTCCATTCATCGTCCTATGAATCCCAACTAGATTATAAGGTCCTTGAAGATTGAGATTATGAAACATTTGTCACCACTCAAGTACTCAAAAAAAAGTTGAGATTAGAGGTAAGGAATATTTGTTTCGACTTATGAGTTTGTCTAAGCCTCAGAAATCTACAACGAAGTGAAGTGACCCATCTTTATTCTTAGTAAAAAGGATTTGTGAACCAACACGAGACATGATTTTCAAAATGAATCCAATTGTCAAATTCTCGTCTATGTATTCTTGAAGAAACTTGTGCTCTGATGGCACTAGATTATTGAAGTGGTTCCCATAGTGTGTATTTGCTTGGTTGAACTTTGAAGATCAATTGGGAAATCATGAGGTTTGATGTTTTAGGATCATATTAGCCTTGTCCTTATCAAAGACATATTTGAATTCTTGATATGTGGTTGGAAATGGGATTTTTGGTTTTTGTAAATTGGAATAACATTGATGCTTTTAAGCTCTTTAGTGTCTAATCAACACTTGTATATTTTTCTTTATTCTTTGTGGGTTTTCACCTCACTTTGGGGTTTTCACTAGTAATAAAAGTGTTAAAAAAAACAAAATTTGGAATAACATTGTTACAACCGAAAATATAAACGTTTCTTCTTTTTGTCCCATTTTCAAGTAACCTTTGTAGATAGATTGCTGAGATCTGAACTTGAGATTGGAAAAACATGGAAGCTCACGAATTTGTTTTGGACAACACTTGCACAATCCTCAACTCTAATAACTCGTGCACCAATGCCACATCTCACATTGTAGTAAGTGTGTGAGGTAAGGCATATGGAAGACAATGGAATGGGCTATAACATTTAAGGATTATGTTTTTGTATTCAACAAAGACTATGATTTTGTCTTAGGTGCAACATATATATTATAATGTGTGAAGCATGAGCCTCCATACTTTTCCCATGTTGTGATACGTTGGTGGTGCAAAAAAGCCTTATTCACAGAGGAATATATTGATGCATCATGACACAAGTGTATTGCATTCTATCTTCCAAACTAAATTTCTAGATCGTGCATCTAACATGAACACAAAAATTTGCTTGTATGTCTTTTTTGGACCTTTTTGTTTGCTTCCCATGTGATTCTTGGAAGTCAATGTGATGGGCTTTTTTGAAGCTTATGCATGTATTCAAAACCCCCTTCCATAACCATTATCTCACTTGGAAGGAATCTCATCTCAAAAAGTAAGAGGCTATATGACATGTGTTTATTGACTTGGAGAAACTTTGTAAGAAAAATCTAGGTATTTATTGAGGACCCAAATTTTAATTTCTCCACCATTTCATGTGTTCTTGATTGCATAATATGAGCTCTTTCATTCTTCTAAGCATAGAGTAGCACATTCATTTCATCCATGATCTGAGGTAACTCCAAGGGCAAAGTATTTAAGTCTATCCATATTTTAAGTGGTTCATTATTATATATAATGTATGGATTATCCTTATTTTGGTTATTCACAAGTATAATCTTCATGTTAGAGATATCAATACTCAACTTTGTTTCCATGCAAAATGTTGGGATAACTAGTTCCTCCGGAGGGGATGGATCTAAGAGCCAAATCGAATGTAGATCCAAATTGGATGTCAATCGGCTGAGAGCTGAATGACGATTAGGTTGTAGTTGATTAGAGGCCACATCTGTAAATAGCCCATAGGGTGTATGAGTATAAATACACCTAGGGCAAATCATTATAAAATGTTGTAATCATTGTATGTACAGTTAGTGTGAGAGTGTTGTAACCATCTATAAGACGAAGTCGAGCTCAAGGTCGTTGCCTTAGAGTCTCTTGTACTCTCATCCATATAGTGATTCTGTTTGGAGTCTATGGGCTCTCGTGGTTTTTCCCATTCAGGGTCTTCCACGTTAATAATTGGTGTCTCTGTGTCGGTGTTTTCTTCTGTCTTCGTTGCTTTAGGTTATTGTCTCTTAGTCTTGCTTGAAATTGGTTGTGGGTGGTAACATATTCATCACAAAATTCTTCAAATGTCCTCATAAGCTTTTGTGCATCTCCTAAAGCATTTGCAAAAAGCACCACATCATCTGCATAAAATAAATGCACGATGACAACATTCTTGCAGAAAGTAGCGTGCGGAAGTAGGTATGAAGACGGAACAGAAGGAAGAAAACTCAGGTTTAATGGAGAGCTTGAGCTTACGCAGTATATGCGGGAGAGACAGAGAGAGTGAGAGAGAACACAAGAACTATATTCAACAACAAACAAAATCTCGATTCACTACTCTATACATACGTGTGTTCCATGAACACTTTTATACAAGTCCTCGAAGGACTGACTGAAGTACTGACCGTACTTCAATGCTCTTTAAGAGCTCCTACACTAACTCCCAAATATATTCCTCACGGAATATCTTTCCTAACGGCCTCCCGGTTTACGCACTCGGCCTAACCGATCGGTCCCAACCGATCCGGTCCTCGGCTTCTTCAGCTGATCCGGCTGATGTTGAGCTTGTCTCTCAACACTCCCCCTCAAGCTCAACTCGAGGCTCTTTGGGATCCTAGGGCTCACAGCTCCGGTTCCTCCTGGCTTCACGCCTCGCTCGCGCTCCTCGACTTGTTCGACTCCGCGCGCTTCGACCCTTCGGTCGGCTTGTCTGCTCATGCGGCCCTTATCAGCTCTTCTGCTGTTGCGGTGTTGACGCTTCTTCTACTGCCTTTTCTTCCGCTTGGGCCTCGGTTGATTCAGCGTATCTGAATCAAACATCCGAACCGACTCGGCTACCTCCGATCGGTTTTCGCTCTCGTCCGAGTTGGCTGTCTCCAACTCGTCTTCGGTCTTCTCGCCCTTTATGGCGTCATCTCCCCCATGCGTGGTTGGCTTCGGCTCTCTCCTTCGGCTGCTCCCCTTCTGTCCACTTCCGAACTTTTCCGCGGGTCCGCCCTCGGCTTCTTCAGCCGATCCGAAGTCGAACTTGACAACCGAGTCAACACCCGAGTCAACCGACTCGGTGTCACGGTCTCCGCTCCTTTCCTGCTGCTTTGCTTGGTCGTTCGGGACTGTTCTCCCCCTCAAGTTCGGCACGTCAAGGTGACGCAATCCGAGCGCACCTGAGAATTGCCGCAACTTGTCCAGACCAAGAGGCTTAGTGAAGATGTCGGCAGTCTGCCGATCCGTCGGCACGTACTGAAGTTTGACTTCACCGGAAAGGACACGCTCACGGACGAAATGGTAATGCACCTCAATGTGCTTGGTCCGTGCGTGGAAAACGGGGTTTTTCGTGAGCTGGATGCTGCTGAGGTTGTCGCAGTGGATCGTCGTCGGATCTGAGACCTCCTCTTGCAGGTCCGTAAGTAGCCGCTTCAACCATATGGCTTCGCATGTCGCGACAGCCGCTCCTCGGTACTCAGCTTCGGTGCTCGACAGTGCAACTGTCGGCTGCTTCTTACTGCTCCACGCGATCGCGGCACTCCCGAGGGAGAATGCGTATCCGGACGTGGATCGGCGGCGTTGCCAGCCCAATTAGCATCGGTGTAGCCGACTAACTGCGCGGCTGCACCGGTCCAATATAGCAGTCCTCGGTCCTTAGTGCCACTTACGTATCGCAGTACACGTTGCGCACACTGAAGGTGCTCCTCGGTAGGTCTCGCCATGAACTGACTGATCACCCCGACTGGATAATTGAGGTTGGGTCGAGTGATGGTCAAGTATATGAGGCTTCCGACAATTTGTCGGAACCTCGTTTGGTCGCATACCTTTCCCGTATCAGGACGAAGCTTGACGGTTCTGTCCAGAGGAGTTGAGACGGACTTACAGTCGGCCATCCCGAGTTTGAAGAGCATACCCAGCACGTAATGACGTTGGCTGATCAATATGCCTTCGGGGGTACGGATCACTTCGATCCCGAGGAAGTAATGAAGGTCCCCCAGATCCTTCATGTCGAACGATGCCGCAAGCTGGAGCTTCACGCGGTCGATTTCACCTAGGTCGACGCCGGTGATGACCAAGTCATCAACATATAATAAAATACTAACCGGTCCGAGTCGACCTTTCCGGATGAACAGGGAAGAGTCCGATTTTGTTGTGATGAAGCCCATCCGACGCAGTTGTTGCGTGATCTTCGCGTTCCAGGCACGCGGGGCTTGCTTCAGTCCATAAAGGGACTTCTTCAGTCGGCATACTGCCGAGGAGTTCGTTCCGGAGTGAAATCCGGGGGGCTGTACCATGTACACCTGTTCCTCAAGGTCACCTTGCAGGAACGCATTCTTTACATCCATCTGATGTAAGTGCCACCCCTTCGCCACAGCTACTGCGAGCAAAACACGGACGATCGTCATTTTCGCGACCGGCGCAAACGTCTCATCGTAGTCGATGCTGTGTTTCTGTGCGTAGCCCTTTGCCACTAGTCAAGCCTTGTACTGGTTGACCGAGCCATCGGTGTTGTACTTGACCTTGTACACCCACCTACACCCAATCGGTTTTACCCCCTTCGGTGCGTCAACCAGGTCCCAGGTCTCGTTCTCCGCCAATGCGTGCATCTCTTCTGTTGGGAGACAGGTCCCTCCGGATGGGAAGGGAGAAGAACAGTGTCGATGAACAAACTCGGCCGAGGCCGAAACCGTATGAGGTGTACCCGGCTACGGAGAGTCGGATGATACAGACCCGGTGAAGACCGGATGAGGAGTACCCGGCTACAGAGAGCCGGATGATATAGACCTGGTGAAGACCGGATGAGGAGTACCCGGCTACGGAGAGCCGGATGATATAGACCCGGTGAAGACCGGATGAGGAGTACCCGGCTACGGAGAGCCGGATGATACAGACCCGGTGAAGACCGGATGAGGAGTACCCGGTTACGGAGAACCGGATGGTACAGACCCGGTGAGAACCGGATGAAGAGACATATTCGTAAATATGTTTTTGAGAGTCCATCGAGGCTATATTTGTAAATAGACGAAAAGTCATATTAGTATAAATATGACTTAGGGCAAACTTTTATATAGTTGTAGTTGTCATTCTTGTTGGAATAGATAGAGAGAGCGCGTAACTGTGTACAGAGAGAGAGAGAGAGAAAGAGGTTGTTGCCTCTGTTGTAACCGCTGCCTGTGGCGAAGATATGTGAGCACGAGGTCGTTGCCTCAGTGAGCTCACTGTTGTACATTCTTACATAGTGACAGTTTGCAGCCTGTGGGCTGCCATGGTTTTTTCCCCAAGTTTGGGGTTTTCCACGTAAACCTCCTGTGTATCTTCCTCTTCTTTGTGTCGTGTTTTATTTCCCGTTTTTCTGTGTATCATTCTAAGCTCGGTTGTGGCCGAGCGTTGTGCATAAGGAGCCTTGAGTTCCCGTCATCTTCCTCCATCGTGGCACGCCAATTCACATCTTTAGCCGCTTCTGCGTAGCTCTCCGGCTCACGCACTTCCGCTACACGGGTCATGTACGCATAATGATGCGCCATGTACTCGTTGTATCCGAACCGCAAAACAGGATTCTTCTGGCGGGTAGATCGGCGTAATCTCACATTAGCCGATGTCGAGGCCTTCTCGGTCGACGCGGTCTTCACCTTTAAAGACCCGTCACCGGTTCCCTCGGAGTCGGACTTGCGTCGGTCTGACTCGTTCCTATCTGTGCCGAAATCCGACACCTTCTTCTTCCCCTTTCTCTTTGCGCGTAAGCCGTCTCCTCGGCTTCCTGCGCGGGGAATGCACGGCCGAGTCTCCACTACTCGCCGGCTCTTCATCGGACTGGTCGTACCGACTCAGCCGTCCAATCGGTCCACTTAACCGAAGTGAAATCAGACTCTCTTCGCGGGTCTCGATTTCGGGCTCATCCAAAGGCACCTCGGCCTCGCTGACCTCATCGTCAGAACTCGGATTGGAGTCGGGGTTCGGAGTCGGGGGCTGGTACCAGGACGCGGACTCGTCAAACACAACGTCGCGGCTAACACGTGCTTGTTTGGTGCGAGGGTTATAACACTTATAACCCTTCTGCTTGTCTGAGTAACCGACCAAGATGCATTTCTCGGCCTTTGCGTCCAGCTTCCTCCTTTTCTCCTTCGGTACATGCACATACGCCACGCTACCGAACACCCTCAAGTGTCGCAAGTTCGGCTTCGTTCCGAAATATAGCTCGTGCGCCGACACTTTGTCTCCGATCCGGTTCTGGATGTATACCGTGGTCCTTACCGCCTCGGCCCAGTAGAACTTGGGCAAGCTCTTCTCCTCCAGCATTGCCCGTGCCGCTTCCACAACTGACCGATTCTTCCTCTCGGCCATGTCGTTCTGCTCCGGCGTGTATCTACAACTGAATTCGCGCTGAATTCCCATTTGTTGTAGATAACCGTTGAATTGACCGGAAAAGTACTCTTTCTCGCCATCCGACAGCATACACTTGATCTTTCGTCCCGTTTCCGTTTCCACGAACCCTTTGAGGTCCCGGAAACAGTCGAAGACTTCGCTCTTCCTCTCAATGAGGTAGATCCACGTGTGCCGCGTGTGGTCGTCGATGAAGGAGACGAAATATCGGCTCCCGCTAAGACTAACATTTTGTGTCGGCCCCCACACATTGGAGTGTATAAGGTCAAGCTTGTTTCGGCTCCGGTTTTGCTCGTTGGGGAAAGGAAGTCGGTGTTGCTTCCCGAGCTGGCAGGCTTCACAAATTTGTGCCTTTCGGCCACTAAACTTGGGCAATCCGAACACTACATGTTTCGATTGCAGATCTTGAAGCCGCTGGTAGTTGACG
This sequence comes from Azolla caroliniana, assembly GCF_043228905.1. NCBI lineage: Eukaryota > Viridiplantae > Streptophyta > Polypodiopsida > Salviniales > Salviniaceae > Azolla > Azolla caroliniana. The sequence goes on from NW_028230438.1 coordinate 20,587,689, forward strand.
TGACCTATCCGCTTGTGCCACAAGTCGATGTCCGACTTGGCTTTTTGTCCCTTTACGAACATTGCGGTGCCGCCGTCAATGGAGTCGAGGATGAACATCCTCCCGTCTTTGCGCCCTTGCGCAAACACACATCCTTCTTCCTCAATGAAGCACCCGAGGTGTGTAAACCAAACCTCCATCCCTTGGTCGACGATCTGTTCGACCGAGACCAAGTTCTTCGTGATTGTCGGAACGTGCAACACGTTCATGAGTTTCCCTTTTTGCCCGACATGACTAAGGGGAACTTCTCCGACATTCGCGATCGGATGCGGAGTGTCGTCTCCAGTTGCGACTACTCCAGGTTGTATCGGTTTTTCGAGGTACGAGAACCACTCCTTATGGCTCATCATGTGGTTTGACGCGCCGGAGTCTACGTACCACACCTCGTCCGATCTCGGGGTGGTCCGTTTCATTGAGTTTGCTTCGTGTCTCGTCACGAAAGCAGACGCTTCTCCGGCTCTCCCGGAGTCTTCGGCGTAGTGCGATCGCTGCCGATTTCCCTTGTCGGTATGTCCGGAGCCGTTTCCGTAACCGGTTCTCTCCGAATCGGCGCGCTTCTTCCAACACTCACTTTCCTTGTGGCCTTTCTTGCCACAATACCAACACTCCGCGATGGCCTTCCCTTTTCGGTTCTCATCGCTTCGACTCCCCATGTTTCCGGAGGGTCCAGAGTTGTTGTCGGCATCACTTCGGTGCCTTCTTCCTTGATCTCGTCGGCCGCCTCCATTGCGCGCCGACTCGCCTCGTCCTCCACGTCCACGGGGCCTATCTCCCTCCATGTACAACATTCTGTTGTCGGTGTGCGTGCTTGTAGACGCACCCGCGTGGTTCTCCTCTACCAGGAGCATCGACTGTAAATCGAAAAAGGACGACGTATTCTCCCGGGTACACACAGTCGTTCGGAACGCTCCGAACTTCGACGCCAAACCTCCGAGACAGATCTGGACCATCTCACTCTCCTTGATGTTCACCTCTATGGAGGCGAGGGAGTCGCAGATAACCTTGATCTTCGAGGTATAGTCCGCCACCGACAAGTCGCGTTGTCGTAGGTTGCTCAACTCCTGTCGGAGCTGAAGCTTCCTGGCTGTGGTGCTCGCGACGAAAATCTTCTTCAGATTTTCCCACGCACCCTTCGGCGTCTTTGCATCCCGAACATAGCTCAATAGTTGTTCGCCCACACACGACGCGAAGCAGTATAATACCCTGCTCGCCGATTGCTCCCACGACGGGAAGTCTCTGTGTGTCGATTCGGGTGCCCCGTCATTAGCTCCTTCGACATAACTCCGGTAGCCGTGCCCGAGCAGGTACTGGTGCATCTTGTAGGACCAAGACGCGTAGTTGGTTCTGTCGAGCTTCTCTGTTGGAAGCGAGCTTGTCATGCCTCTATCCATCGTTCTTCTTGTTCTTCTTCGTCAAGCTATGTCAGCTGTAGAGAGGTTCTCAACCCTCGCACGTTGATACCATGCAGAAAGTAGCGTGCGGAAGCAGGTATAAAGACGAAACAGAAGGAAGAAAACTCAAGTTTAATGGAGAGCTTGAGCTTACGCAGTATACGCGGGAGAGACAGAGAGAGTGAGAGAGAACACAAGAACTATATTCAACAACAAACAAAATCTCGATTCACTACTCTATACATACGTGTGTTCCATGAACACTTTTATACAAGTCCTCGAAGGACTGACTGAAGTACTGACCGTACTTCAATGCTCTTTAAGAGCTCCTACACTAACTCCCAAATATATTCCTCACGGAATATCTTTCCTAACGGCCTCCCGGTTTACGCACTCGGCCTAACCGATCGGTCCCAACCGATCCGGTCCTCGGCTTCTTCAGCCGATCCGGCCGATGTTGAGCTTGTCTCTCAACAATTCTCGATGACATGAACTTCCTCAATGCCCTATTCTTTTACAAACTTGGCAACCATTTGCTCAAATTTAGAGTTGGTGAGAGTGAGTATCCTTGCTTAACAACAATAATGCAATTGGAAAATCTTGAAATTTCACCGCCCATATGCACATAACATATAACCTTCTCATAGATTCAGAAAATTGCAAGCATATATTCACTTGCTACCTTGAGATCTTCCATGCACTTCCAAAGATGTTCATGATGTACCATGCCGAAAGCTTTCATGAAGTCTAGGAAGCAACAATACAAACCTTTACCTCTCAAGTGACTTTCTTCCATTAATATTGAAGGATGAAAAAGTGATCGATAGTGCTATGGTGTTTCCATAAGTTAGCTCGTCCATGAGCTCCCTTACCAACTTTTTTCAGTCAATGCACTTTGATTTTGTTATACATCCAAATAGTTTTGTCGTGGGACAACCATGATAATGTGATTGTTGTTTACATTATTTAAATTTCCACGTTTAGGTCATCCAATTCATACTCTAAAGCGTAGGGCCAATTTCCTAAGCCTTATGCATACTCTTCAATCATAAGAGAAGGGAATCATATGTCAAATGGAATGGTAAGGTGACATTTGGTTGTTCATATAACTTCTTACATCAAATACATAAGAGTTAAGTCTCCATAACTCTCAATGTGTGTTTTCTCTTGTGTTAAGAGGAATCATTGAGTAACTTCTCATATTGTTCTTTTTCTTTGAACAAATATTTCATATTTATGCAATGCTTTTGATCATTTTCCTTATCCTTGACTACATCCAAACTCATAAGACATTTTAGAGTCTCGTGGCATTCCTAATCAAACCATTTTTTTCATCAAACTACATTTCTTGATGTCTTTCCAAGGTATGTGCTTGGCCCAAAAGCATTTGTTTGTGCATGAGAAAACGATCACTTTCTTGAAAGCTTCCTGTTTGCATTCTAGACCCGCACGATGTTGTGTCTTTGTTGATTATAGATTTCCTCAACCATCTTCGAATATATGGGTGCTCATTTTAAGGTTTATGCTCAAATATGGTTGTTTGATATTTTCAATGACCTTCTAAGACTCAAACCTTTTCATACATTTGAGGTTAATACGTAAAGTCTTATGACTAGATTCTAATGTCTATTCACCAAGTCAAATTTTGTGTATGCGTTCCAAAATGCCTTTGAAAAGTAGCACATAATCAATCACACTATTTCTATTATGTTTTCTGAAAATATTTACGTGCGGAAGCTAAACAGAACTCAACCGGCTCAACCGGACATTGGCTTTGAAATAAGTGTTGATCCCTATCAAAACAAGCATAAAAGTTAAAATCTTGATGAAAAATGTAGCATCAAACTACAAAAGTGGGCACACCATTTGGTATTTCTATTTTAAGCCATATGTAGCACTTGGGTGCCGAATCGGCTGCGTGCCAATTCACACTAGCTTCCCAATCGGCTAGGTGCCGATTCGGCTCAAGGCTAAAAGGGGGATTTTTTCCAATCCTTCTCCTCTTTGTTGTCTTTGATTTTTTCACCCATATCAAGCAATGTACATTGTAGTTGCTAGACCTTGAATCCTTTGAGTACCTGTATTTTTATAATCCTTCTTCTCTTTATTGTCTTGGATTTTTTCACCCATATCAAGGAGTGTACATTGTAGTTGCCTAGACCTTGAATCCTTTGAGTACCCATATTTTTCCAATCCTTCTCCTCTTTAGTTTCTTGGATTTTTTCACCCATATCAAGGAGTGTACATTGTAGTTGCCCATACCTTGAATCCTTTGAGTATTATGCTCCCAAATTTCAACAAGACCATTGGTGTCTTGGATTTTTTCACCCATGTCAAGGAGTGTACATTGTAGTTGTCCAAAACTTAAATCATCTGAGTATCATGCTCCTAAGTTTCAACGAGAAGTACGATATCCAATTCATTGGTCAACTCCTCTAGTGTAAAAATAATACACACGTGTATGTGCTCATTATTATTGTTGGACATTTGAGTGTGACACTTACACTATCATGCTCATCTAACAAGTCATCACATCTCTTGAGACTTTCCTCATGGAATAAGCATGCGATAAATATTAATCCTCCATTGGGTTTTCATTTTGTTATCTCAACGTAGATGCATGCATGTTGCATGTGTTATATTAAATTATGAATGAATGTTTTATGTAAGTATGGATGGATGGTCATTTCAGTATTAATAATTATTATATTTGTTAGGGTAAATTATACATCAAGTTTGCCCACAATTATGGTGTGGTAACAATTGTGAGCATACTCTTTAAGTTTTAGGTTACATGAGATAAACAAGTTACATTGCACAATTGTGGGGCCATAGAGTTTAAAGAAATTGATTGAAACATGCACGAACTCTAGATATCCCAAATCTCTAGATGGGTTTCACATATGATATTTGAAAGTTAGTGCAATCTAGTTTTGTTTCTCTAAAGAGAATGACTGGAGTTTGGTAATAGACGTTTTGCCCAATCAACGTCTACTACCTTGTTTGGATGTTCCCATCCACTCATATTGCATTGCTACAACATTATCCTCCATGAGCATACCTCCTCCATGAACTTCTTTGATCTCAACATTCATTGTATGTTTGAATTGCATACATTATTTATATGTTAATGCTTTAATGATTATTAGTAATGATAAAGAGGATACACATAATAAGTATGCCATGAAACAATTACAATGTCATGTCGACAAAGTGCGGCATAAGAAAGACAAGCCTTCTTTGACATCGATGGGATCGTGACAAGTAAGAGTCTAAATTTATATACCCTTTAAGGCTTTCAAGAAAGTCATATTTTATTTTTCCCAAAAAAGATACTACATTAGTATTAGAAAACGCCATAAGGCTAAACATACAAGATATACCACCAATCCCCTATGTTTTTCTAAATTCTAACCATCGGCTTAAATAAATACTTTGGTGTTGAGTAGAACCACTCCACCTTATCAAAACGTCGTCTATAAAATATACCTATGTCCCAAATGACATGAAACTACAAACGCTTAAGCTCCGCTTGATGTGTATTACCTTTTATACTATCCAAAAACCCTCTGAAATTATGCACAATCTCTATCCAAATTCCCGAAATTATTTGGATAGGTCTTTCAGTCACATTTTGAAATACCTTCAAACATTGAGCCTTCCAAATATACCAAATTCTAATACTACTTACCAATTGTCATATTTGAGGTTTATCAATTTGTATTTCTGGATTTAGAGGGATCAATTTTTTTCCCATCAAACCATGTGTCATCACAATAGGATATGCAACCTCCTCCTATTCATATACCATAGGTTTATCATGTACCATCGCCCATAATATTGCACCCCATGTATACACTGCTCTAGGATATACTAAAGTTAATAATTTTATGATTCGTTTCCATATGTCCAGACCAAAACCACAACTCCACAAACAATGTTTAGCAGTCTCTATTACATTTGTACAGAAAGGGCACATCTTGTCTACATTTCCTTTTCGCCACCCATTAACTAGTATAGCATTATGAACCAACAACCATAAAAAACAAACAATTTTCCTACTCATCTTTATACCCCATAGCCATTTCTAAAATTGTTTGAGATGTTGTGGAGAAATTCCATTTCATCTCCAAACAACATTTGCAGTTGATTCTTTCCATGATCTAACATCTAATATTTTCCTACAAATCTTCACAAAATACTGAAAGAATGACACGTATTTGATGTGATCTTGCACCCACACCTTCCAATACAGTTCTCCAAGATCCCAAGTTAATCTAGATATTGGTATCTTTTTGATAATCCAAATCCTCCAAAAATAATTCGCCTTTTGAGGATCCGTGTCTAAGACCCAATTTGATCCATCATTTGCAATCACCCTCACTTCTTTATGCAAACAAAACCTAAACAAATCATTTTCCTTAGGTGTAAATATTAACCTACCATCATCTTGTACATCAAAACTCATACACTCTTGTTCCCCAATATAGGCTTTAACTCCAATTAAAACATCCAAGGGAGTAAATAAACCCATCCACTTCTGTGTAGCAGATCCAATTTGCATCTGAATATTAAAAAGGGCTTTTTGTATTGCAAAATACATTATCTTCCCACCCTTTATATTACTAATTAGTATCATTTGTTGATCTATAGGTTTAGATAGAAATGTTGCCCATGCACCTATAGACTATGCTGGCCCACGATCTAATTATGCCCATGCACATCTAATACGCATTCCCAACATCTGTCCTCTCTGGTCAGTCAACCATGAATTCCAAGTCAGGGGTTGTCTATAGAATTCAGATTTTGTTTTTGGTAATGTCTTAACTAAATCAAGAGAAATATCTTTCCATGCATTAACAACATATCGAGCAAATCTCTCTTCCCATTTTGTGGCAATAACCAATATATTATGTTCCATAAACACCCATCTAAAACTAGGCCTCCAATCTCCACAAGTTTGGGACAAAACTTTTGCAATTCATTAAACAACAATTGTTTCCAAGGTTTCGATCCTAGCAACAATCCTCGAATCACCAATTTTGCAATCAAAGCTTTGGACTGATGTAATGGATCTACAGTCCCTAATCCTCCTTGATCCAATGGCTTAACAATTGTGGACCAAGAGACTTTTGCCCTGGCATGGCTTCCATCATTACCATACCACAAATAATTTCGAATCAATCATTGTAATTATCCCATACATGATCTTGAAAAACTCAAACATGACATAATATACCAGAGGCTAGACAACAAAACTTGATTAACGACTATCACTCTACCTGCAAATGATAGTTTATCTTTACTCCAAAACAATAGTTTTTTTCCTAATTTTCAATAGCAAAGAAGCTACCTGAATTTCTGAAGAAATATTAAAACCTATTTGACATCCTGAATATCTAACTAAAGTGCCCTCGAGAATCCATCGGAAATCTGGATGAGGACTCCATTGTGGAGTTGTGGAATTGGACAACACCCAAAAACCCACTGATTTATTTCAATTAATTGATGCACCTGAAGCCATACAAAATGTTTGCACAGATATGTACATTTTTTGCATATTATTATTTTGACCATCCAGATACAAACTTGTTTCATCAACAAATTCTACATCGATAACATTTGTCCCATCAATGGGCATTGCTATTCCTTTCCATCCAACCTCTTTAGGAGTCAAAAACAAACTCATCGCTTCAGCAAAAAACAAAAATAAATATGGTGCAAGTAGGCCTTGTCGTACACTTCGAGAAATTTGAAACTCATCACCTTTAACCCCTCCTGCCAAAACAAAATTGCACGTTGAATTATACAGAGAAGACACTCCTATCACCCATTTCTCCGGAAAACCAGTCTTACAAGAGTACCTTGAAGGAACTCCCAATCAACTCGATAATATGTTTTTTCTCGGTCTAGTAACAAAATCACTAAATCCTCTTTTTTCTTACGAGCCAAGGCAATGGCTTCCCAAGAAAAGAACAAATTATCCTGTATACTTCTTTCCGGAATAAAACCTGTTTGGGTGAGTTGAATCAAATCATGTAAGAAAGGTTGCACTCTCAATGACAATGTTTTTGCGAAGTTTTTATATATTGTATTTAGCAAAGTTATTGGTCTCCATTTTCTAATATCATCTGATATACCTTCAACCTTAGGTATTAAATAAATCAAGCCAATTGCCATACTACGAGGCATGTACCTAGTGTCAAAAATTCTCTTTGATAAGCTTTTGTTAAGTCTTCCCCAATATATTCCCAATATTTGAGGAAAACATGTGGAGTAATTCCATCCTCCCCTGGACAAGACATAAGACTTAATTTTTTGGAAAGAAGAAGAAGAAGACATAAGACTTAAAGCTCTAAGTGCATTATGTATTTCCATAATGTCAAAGGGCTTAAGTAATGCAACCTTCATTTCATTTGTGACTTTAGGCTTAATTTTGTCCCACACACATTTCCTACTTGTGTGAACAGATTCAGTAGCAACTCCAACGGACAACAATTTAGCATAATAAGTAGTAGCAAATTGTATAATTTCTTACTCATCTTCTGTTAAGGAGCCATATTCTCTCCTTAGTTGTTTAATCCCTACTGTCGACCATTTCGGTACAAATTGGGGAAAAAACGTCTAGTCTACTCTGTCACCTTAGACCTACTTGTGTCCATTTTGAAGCAGAAGCTTGATATTGAAATTGTAATGTTGTCCTCAATATTTCTTAATTCCCAATTCGCATTATGTAAAGCATTTGTCGTCCATTCACACAATGGATCCCTTTCTTGAAAATGTTGCAACGATGTCAAGGCACAAGAAAGTCATATTATGTTAGACTATTTATAGATAGTTTCCGATTATATTTTTTGCAAAATATAAAAGTCCTAAAGGGAATTAAACGCCTACAAGCATATCTTAGCTTTTGCTATGAGACACCTCGTCCCACCCTCTTGATGCTCTTCTATTGTGGGCATCTTTCAAAATAACCAATGAATATATTAATGTCTTCATTGTCCATGTTGATCTTTTTATACTCTTCCTCAACATTTTCAATGAGAATAATAAATTTGAGGTTTTTATCCGTGCCCTCCTTTGAGTCTAAATTTTTATGGAGGGGTGGTTACTTTGTCACTATAAGGCTTGATAATGTTAGAAAACCCCAAACACTTTTTGGATTACTTGATGATGGTAGCAAATCTATTAATCTCTTTGATAAGATTGTCATGTGTATTCCTTGTTTCGTTTTAGTCATTAGATGAAAATTGGACAATCTGAGACAGTGGTTGGTGCTCGTGTTTTAGTTTACCCTATAGTTGACACATTTACTATACCCCGACATGAACTAGAGTGCATTCTGTATTTATTAGGAAAAACATGAAGTCACATTCGTTGACAAGTTTTCATGACATGGAAGTGCAACTTGATAGGAGAAATTTCCCAAATTGTGTTTTCATGGATAAGGGAAAACTTATTTCACGTGGGATAGATTCATTGTTAACACAATGATCAGAGGACATGCTTAATATATAGTTTGTGGGATGCCACATGCATCGAGTTAAGGAGTGCGAACATACCTTTTGGGAATGTGAGCAATGATAAAGCCCTTTGACTATCTCTTACCAATTATTAGCCACGTTCCATGAAGACATCATAGCGAATGGTCTGCCATGGAATGACATTCAATAAAGGCCCTTGGTACAATCACGAGGGTTAGATGTAATTCATGTCTTTTGAGTAATAACAGAATAAGTTTTTGTCTACCATGTGTAAGAGAGATAGGTTTTTTTTATCGTCCTCTGAGGTCACACGTGACCTATATGACCAAAAACATTTTAATATAATATATACAGAGTTATGACTCCCAATGTTCCAAATTTGTAATCATGAACAACACTCGCGTTGTGCTCCAAGAGAAATGTGTGAAGGGGATAAGGTCAAATTAACAATGTGGGGAAAGCAAAATTGACCATTTCTTTTATGTATTGTATAATCCATAACTCGCTTTTTTTCTCATTTTTTTGTGCAACTCTATGAAGTCAATGCTAGGGATCGGCAACGGCTCAGCTAAAGCCTTAACCAGTTTAAAACGGCATAGAGGCTCCGCTTAGGCTTGAGCCTACCTAAACACTTTTGAGTTTGGCTTTGCTCGCCTTGAGCCTTGCCAAACCGGCTCAAACCAGTTAAGTCGTTACATGAATTAATAATTAGGGTTTAGAAAGTTAGAAATTAGACGATTAGAAGTTATAACTTGAGAGAGAGATTGACAGGAAGCCATAGGCAACAAGTGTTGAGTGATGAGAGAGAGGGAGGGTGAGGGAGCCTGCATATGAACCTCCTTATTGTTATTAATATACATTCGTTCTATACATATCAACGATTAAGCCTAAATCGAACCGTTGTCGATTCCTAATCAATGTGAATGTTTAAAAAAAAACCATACGCATGTACTCAAGAGCCCTTTCCATGTCCATAATCATGTACGCAACAACCCTTTTCATGTTCATGATCTCGTTGGGAAGTGATATTGTATCAAGTAGTTGCATGTATGACATTCGTATAGCCTCACAAAAATCCATGAATATAATCTTATATCCCTAATGATGGAAAATCATATGGGTTTTACTAAAGGAATACCTCAAATGGTAACGATCTTGATTGAATGAGATAGTCTTGCCATGGCATTCCTATTTCGTTATTGGCAACTCGATTGGAGAGAAACATGTATGTCATAAAGCAAAGGAACTTAACAAAACACTTATGGATGCTTCGAACTCTTTCAAAGTGAACTTAAAAGACACCACCGCCACTGTAAACAAACTTCACGAAAACCACATAGAGAAGCATTCAAGTTCATCAAAGCATCGAAGATATATTCCTCGAGAACCCAATATATGATCCCTCCTCCATTGCAAGCACTTTCTAATGGACAATAACCTTGAGCCTACCCATGTCAATACATATATACAACATGGAAAAAACGAATCACGCAATGTAAGATCCATGTACGTCATGAACACGGGCTCCAATGCGTGTGTCAAGGTGAAAAAATAGGTTTTATACGACATGAAGATCTCAGGGCCTCTGAACCGAAGTGCCGCCATGCCCAAAAAGACAACCTCTGAACCAAAGGGGGTGTAGTCATCGCCACCCTCTATGGAGGAATAAAGTTGTCAAGAAAGTTTTGCAAGCCAAGAAAGAGGAGAGAAGAGAAAGAAGGCAAGCATCCTACTCTATTCCCCTATCCTCATACATAAAGACATACAAAAATACATACATATTGTTTCCTTCTTCTTCCTCCCTTTCAATATACATACATACAAAAATACATACCAAAAGACAAAAATACATGATACATATTGTTCCTTCTTTTTCCTCCTTTCCATATACATACATACATACATATAGAAATACATACATACATACAAAAATGCATACATATTGTTCCTTCTTCATCCTCCTTTTCAATATATATACATACAAAAGTACATACAAAATACAAAATACAAAAATACATACATACATACATACATGATACATATTGTTCCTTCTTTTTCCTCCTTTCCAATATACATACATACAAAAGTACATACATACATACATACATACGTACATACATACATACGCACATACGTACATACGTACATGCATGCATACATACATACATACATACATACATACATACATACATACATACATACATACATACATATTGTTGCTTCTTTCTCCTTCCTACTCTTTCCATTTTCTTGCTCAGCGACAGGGAGCGAGGTAGACAGACAGACACAGACAGACGCTCGCTCGCTCGCTCGTAGCTCGCCATGGATCCTTCCGCCGATCCTGCACCCGAAAACGCCATTAACAGCAGCAGCAAGCATGACTGGGAGGTCCTCTCCATGTCCATGTCTTCCTCTGCTTTCTCTGTTGTCACTCCTTCTTCCGACCCTCCTTCCATCGCCATCGCGAAAGACCAGATCGAAACCTCCCTGCTAGCCCCCAACCCTGACCCAACCGATCTTCACTTTGCTCCTGTTGTTGATGAAGGATCCTCAGGCTCCGTGCAAGTCACCGCTGCTCTGTTTAGCGATCTTTTCCACCCGCCATCTTCCAGCGATGGTGTCTCTGACAAGATTCCCGAGCCTTTCACAGAAGGATGGAAACCTCATCTCTCCGTTTCTGCTACAGATTTCTCGTATGCTTCTGAGGAGCGTCGTGGTCACCGCCATCATCATCTTCATCATTCATATGCTGATGGAGACAGCTTGGAAGGCGAAGATGAATCACTTGATTCAAAGAAACAGAACGTAAGGCCTTCCGTTCACGAGAGAGAATCATCGTTCATGGCTTCCAAAGCAGATGTTTTTTCTGCCACAGGAGGCGATGTGAAGGAGCTTGTGGTAAATGAATCCGAGGTGAAATTCGTGCAGAGGGCTGTGAAGAAGAAAACGAAGAAGAAAATTTATCAGAAGAATGGATGGTGGAATGAAGCTAAGGTATCTAGAGCCGTTTGGCCTATGGCTATGGCTGCTGCAATAGTTGGAATTGTTGTGATAGGGCGTAGCTGGAGGCACGAAAGGTATCAGAATCATCAGCTCAGACTTGATCTCTCTGCAAAGGAAGAGGTACTGTTCTCTCCCTCTCTCTGCCGCTTTCTTTCTGCACAATGAGATATCCATTATAAGTTTGAACCATGTTTGGAATTTTCCTACTTAGCCTTTTAGGCTAATCACAGTTTTCTGCATATTGATATCTACAAGCTGTTCATACGCACTGTTTGTGAAGTTTAGATTTGATCCTTATATATCTTCCACACTAAATTCACACCATCTGTTGAAAGTTCACTTACCTTTAAGCTGTCAGAGTTTCTTCAAGTCTCACTTGCATCTGGTCTCTCTGCAAAGATTGAGGTATGAGAAAATCTTGAGACTCACTCTCATAAAATTTCGTTGTTTTCAACCATGCTTGTTTCAGTTGAGATTTAATCTGTATACCAAATCATAGCTTTCTTCTAAAACCGAGATTCTCTCGGTAAGTTTACTTTTTCTTAAATTACGTCAGAAGTTCTGATTTATTTGTCTTGCACTACAGTTTTTGGCTACATTTTGTTCATACAAAATTTTCACCATGGTTGTCGTTTGGTACTGCCGAAAATGCCATTTATCTATTTGAAAATCACTATTTTTGGCTAGAAGTCGTCCATATTAAATTTACATTGTTGCAGACGTTTATTCAGCTGCATTTCATCATATTTTCTGTTATATGAGATGCCATGAATTCTCTATACTAAATACACACCACGTCTGATTCCTGTTTAGTAGCTGTATAATATCACAGGTAAATAACAGCTTTTATTTAGTGATATTATATACATTTACATCATATCAAAAACTTGTTTGGCTGCATAATGAATATTGCACTAGATTTACAGCATGTCTAAAGTTCCAATATTCGTATGCAGATGATGAGATCCTCTATCGCGTCCATGCAAATTCTCACTGAAGTTCATGTAGTTGTTGTATGCAGATCAGAGCTTTGAAAATAATGAAATCCTCTAAATTGTCCATCCTTCATATGTGAAGTTCTGATATAGGTGTATGAAAATGCTCTAATGAGAAAGGCATATGATGGCCTTCCTAGATATTTTAAAATATGTTTGTCCCCAAGATTGAAGCCTTTAAGTTTAGGAAGAAATGTTGTGGAGCATGTACCACAACTGCACTTTCACCACATCACGTGCCTGAAGTTTCAAGGTGTTCTGTATTCTGCAAAAAGCATTACTTTACCCTGACTATTTAATCTAATGTTTTGATGAATATGGTTTCTGTGGTTGTTTGCTATGTTGTGCAGAAACTTAATGACTTAATATACCAGGTCAGCCGACTAAAAGATGTTTTAGGTGGGCATCATAAGGTAGCTGTCATAGGAGCCTCTACTTGATGATTCATCTGCTGGGAGATCAATTTTACTGCCGTCAGTTGAAGAGAGCCATGTTTGACCTATATGAAACCAAGTACATTTCGTCAATTTTCACACTGAATGAAAAAAATGCTACACAATGATTTCCAACAGCTTTTTTAGGTCCATGTTGATAATGTACATATGCATAAAATTTTCTCCCTTTGTCTTTTTTGCATCTCAGTAAATTTACAAGTATCTGGACTCCTTTTTGAGGTGCCTAGATGGTTATAGTTTCAATGGTCTAAAAGAAAACAAAAAAAAGACTGTAAGTTGACCTGATTGCATAGGTGGGCAAATAATAAACCATACTGTATCACAAGTTCAATGGAATTACCAGATTTGCATCTTACAGAAAAGAAGAAGCTTTTACTTAAGAAATGCAGAGATTTACTTTTTATAATTATAAAGTCATTGTGTTTGTGAACATTTAATGGTATAGTTTGACAACAATCGGATCATGGTCAGGTTGTGATGGAGATGATTCGAATACAAAGCCATTGTTTTTGTGAACATTTAATGGTATAGTTTGTCAACAATTGGATCATGGTTGGTTGTGATGAAGATGTCTAGGATACATAATTTTGGAATCTGAGCTGTGAACATGTCTCTTTTATGTATGTCTAGAGATAATATTCCGACACGTGATGTTTGCAAACCAAAAGAACAGTTGAACATGATTGGTGCATGGTTTAATCCTTGCTCGTGTTTGTGTTTTTGGTATTGGTAGTATAATTTAGCTTTAATCAACGAGGAAGAGGATTTGTATTTGCTCGTCTAACTTCATTGCTTACCTTGGTTCATGCTAGGAACATCTCTCTAATAAGTTTCTTGAAGTCAAAATACAAACATCCTACATTATCCAACTTCTTAAGATCAGATCGCTTCCCATTTAGATCATGGGAATGGTCAGTTTATGTTAAGTTTCAGAGAACTCTCGCATCTTGATTTTCTAGAATTGTGTGAATCAAGCAAGTTCCAAAGCTCAAAAGACAATCAAAAGTGGAAATTTGGATGGATGCTAAGTGTGAATATTTAGAGATGATGTGCACCACACTTGCTGCTCCATAATGTTGTGATAAATTCCTTAACTGGTGAGGTTTTGTTGCAGAGCCAATGTATCATGGCGTGGGGATGATTTGAGCACTTATGCTTCACACATTGTATCATATATGTTATACCAAAATGTAAAACCGTCTATGAATGCACAAACCTTATTCATCCGTACATGCTAGTATCATCCCCTTGGGTATTATTTGCAATGTTTTCCATGTGATTTAGTGCATGTTCTCTTTGAAGTGAAGGACAATGTTGAGGCATGTTCAAGGAGTCACATCAGTTGTGCATGTTTTACTTGGGCAAGGTCAATGAGTCTGAATGTCACATTTGAGTTTGCAATCCATCACATTTGAGTTTGCGTTGGCCACAATAAAAACCTCAACTTGTGCATACATTTCTCTTATAGTGAAAATGTGCACACACACACACACACACACACACACACACACACACACACACACACACACACACACATTTGTCTTTTGTATTAAACATGCCATATAAATTCCACCTTCGTTATCAAATACATAAGGTAAATGTTTAAATAATGTTCTATGGCTAATTCTCATTTATCATGCAATCATCTCTCTTGGACTCTAGGTTTAAGCTACCATGCTCTCGCATTGATAGATTAGGACATTGACTGTAGGAGTTGAACTTAGCCACGAGTTTACGTTGGTAGCCTGGTTACATGGATGGGAGGTGAGTCAAATGGCATCCTTTATTATGCATATGTACAAATGTATTGTTGTCATGTTTTGCATTCACGTTGTGGACCATGGAGGGGTGCACAAATACATGTGGGCACATAACATATCGTATATTTAACCACTTGCAAATAGTCTACAAATATATTTGGAAAATGAGTGAATTTCCTTAACTCATATTGTGAGACCAAGCATTGGGGATCCAATGAGGAGATTCATTGACTGTGCATGTTTTACACCCCAACCACATATTCCTAACACACTACTTATTCCTTCTCTCTCAATCACAATCTATATGGAACATTCCTTTGAACATCTCCCTCCCCCCCTCTCTCTCATCACGATCAAATACAACATTACACCAACGAGTCATGTATCGAATCGTGGGACAATACGGCACTATGCTAAAGAGTCACTTATCAAATCCTGGGACAATACGACACCGCGATAGGAGAGTCACATATCAATTCCTCGGACAATACTACGATACAACGCTATAGAGACACGTATAAATTCCTCTGACAATTCAGCACCATGCCACTCATAGTTCCTCTTCTCACATTTTTTACCTTCTAGGGAGGCACATATGTATTCTCATATTATTTTCTGACTTCTTCTTCTTCTTCTTCTTCTTCTGTTTCTGTGTGTCTGCTTGCGGGATCTCGACACGGGCAGTGCAACGATGGCGATGGCGGAAATGTACACCTTAGAGCAGGTTTCAACACACAGTACCCCCCAAGATTGCTGGATCATCATCCAAAACAAGGTTAGCTTTCTAATGATCATGATCATCATCATCAAGAAGCCAAATGTCTACATGCTCAGTTCAGGATTCATATTTCCGTGTACATTTACAGCAGTTCTTTTTTATCTTGTCGATATATTATGGATAGTAACACAAGAAAATTTCGTGAAAGATTTTACCACTATAAGTCTTCTCATGATGAATGTTGAATTCTGTAAAGCGGAAGAAACATGAGGGGAATAGAGGTCACTCTCTTTCTGAACCATTTTTAACGAGGGATAGGGGGAGCTAACTTTTTCTGTGTGTACTAAATCCTCATAACCCGAACAATGGATCTAAAACTTTCGTATGCTGCGCTAAAACTCCCCAGTATTGAGGTTTATTAACTAGAATACATTTGTCTCAAAAGATGCATCTTTAATTAACACCTCGTCCATCCAAAAGTTGCCTATCATAAACTCTATTCATGGCGCAGAAAGTTGAAGCAGGAAGGGGGCGAATGAAAAAAGCATTTGATTTCAGTAAATTTACGGAATTTCAAAAGTGAGTTTTGAATCGTCTCGTACCTTAATGCCAGAATATACCTCATATGAAAGAAGGAATGACGAACGCAATGAATTGAATGATGGTCAACCTTTTATGTGATTAGGAAATTCAATAACAATGATCCCAGAAATGTTTAGAAGAAGACATTGAAATAAGAAGAGTCATTTCTCTTTCGTATTTTTTGGGGGGACTATTTTTGTTTTCTTCTACCTCATAATTACTCCAGTTGTTTCTCTGTCATAGATTTCATATCTTATGCCTTGAATGATCTACTTTGCTGCTTCTTTTCCTGTTGTGTGGTAATTACGTCATGTATAGATAATTATGTATTAACAATAAAAAGTTGAACAATTGAAAGCAGACATCTGATTTGGATGATTGCAATTCATCTTATGACACAGTTGATATTATTCTACATTTTGATAACACTATTCTATGAAACATCATCTGGAACTGATAATATATAAACATTTAACAAAGTTCTGGCTTTGGGTTTTCTATTAGATGATTGGATTTAAATGTGTGGTTTGATGAAATTGAACGGATTGTCATTACATTGAGAGTATTATTAACATTTTGAGTTCAAATTCTAGAAGCTTGATATATCATCAGGACGTCCAATGTTTGCTTAGTTGGCATCATTAAATTCTAATCGTCAATTACAAATGATTGATACTATTCATCAAACAGCCTCACCTTTGTTGACAAGTTCGTTTTTCTTTTCTGCTATATATTTTCTAGGTATACAATGTCACTAGCTACTTAGAAGAACATCCAGGAGGAGACGAAGTAATTTTATCGGCTACAGGTCTGACATTCTGTTGCAATGTGTTAGACGTCATAAATTCACATGTTCTGGTGTGCTTATTGGTATTTTTTCTTTTCTTTTCTTTTCCAATAATTGTTTAGGTAAAGATGCTACTGATGATTTTGATGATGCTGGACATAGTAAAGAAGCAAGACAATTGTTAACTAAATACTACATTGGAGATGTAGATTTTTCAACAGTCTCAAAGAGTGTGTCTTCTAAATCTAGCAAGTGGCTTGCATATATTCCTGATAACATCTTTATCATCAGAGTTCTCCAGTTGGCCGTGCCTGTTGGAATTTTGGGTTTGGCCATTGCTGTCCGACACTACAGAAAAGCTTCTTCATAATACAGTTTAGAGCAGCAAATTTATTCCATGACTGAATGTAGATGGGAAATGATGTTGAATTTATTTTTGGACCTTACAAAGCCAATTCATCCCTGAAAACAATTTATAATTTCGAATCATTGTATTGAGGAGCAATGCAATTATTTGGGATTTAGAATTCATTCCTCAACAATTTTAAGCTCCTCAAAGCTAACCATTCCTTGTTATCATATTTCTTATTCTAATTGAGCTGGGATTATACGCCCATGTCAATGGACAGATACTGAATCTGAATGAATAATCAATAATAAAGTGTTCCTGCATCGAGGCAACTTGCAACCTTTGGTATATTACCTTTTGCTCAATCTTCTCCAAGACATTGCCCACATGCCTTCAAGATGCAAGTTACAAGCTTGCTATGCTTTGAATAATTATATATGGAAGGATTTTTTATATTTCATGGTTGAACAGTGTAAATGTGTACATCACAATTTAGTTTTAGGTTTATGCTCCATAACAATTTCGACTCCTACTTTGGGAAGGTATTCTAACACATTGTACAAATGGTGGATGATCAAGTGGATTATCATTAGGGATAGGTACAAGTATTCCTTGGTCGTATGAAATGGTGACAAGTTCTATTTCAGAAAAGGGAGAAGCAAAGATGACGTGACCAAATATGAGAAAGAAGATTCAATAACAAAAAGAATGGATTCTGATGTTGAGGGAAATATCTAATTGTACCAAAGAAAAATGAGGGGTCAAAGGATGCTCTTGATGAAGCAGACTTCGATTTAATGAAAACATTTATGGCTATAGCGAAGGAGAATCCTAGATAACATCTTTTGGCTGAAAAAAGTAGGCATAAACAAGATAACGAAGATAAAGATCTTGTCACTAGTTGATAGAGCAAAGAAGCAACACGATAGACAAAGGTAGGCTTCAAGACCAGCAAGAAAAGATCAATTACTATGCTAAGAAAACTTGGAAGAATAGATTGGTTGAATGAAAAGAGATGACATAGACAAAAATAAAATGAGCAAGTGGAAAGCTTGAAGGTCCATCAAAAAGGCCTCCATGGTCAAACCAAGATCCAACCAACAAATATGTGAAGGGGTAATATCCTCATCAATAAAGGAAAGAGAGAAGTGCATATAATCATCTCACTAGGTGGACCTTCTAAAATATGAACAGAGGAGAAAGAAAAGAAAAACAAATCATCCACGAATACATTATGGCAATATCACCATTGACTATGGAGTATAATACATTTCTCAAGAAATTGAACTCCCATAAACTATTAAATATAACACAATTCTCAAGAAAAGGAATTCCCATAAACTAGTAAGTATAACATAATTCTCACAAAAGGAACATTACTTGATTTGATGCATAGATCATTGTTGGAGACAAGCAAGATCATGCAACATGGAAAAAGATAATGACACTTATGGTTCAAGAAACATAGGAGGAGAAAATCAATCAATGGCCATGAGAGCTTAGTTGAAGAGCGAAATGAAGAACCCATCCCTAAATAACAAACCTTGGAGTGTGTAAACTCTTAGAGTGAGAGTTTTCTCATCTCAAAGAAGAAAAAAATTCTTTGTTGTACGTTTTAGCAATAAGCTAGATAAGGTTAAAGTAATTCTTCATGCTTTGGGTTGAGAATTGATGGAATATGCTTGTAGGCATTCTCCATAGAACTAGATGAAATCATAGAACTATAATAAGAATCAACAAATGGTACACATGACCAGAAGCCAATGAGATCTACAATCTAATGGTTAGCTTGAGGTAGGTTGTAATGGAGTAGTCCACCAATAGACCTTCCAAGTTTGCGAAGAAGGATTTGATGGAATTACACTGTAAGGATAGGCATGTAGAGAAAAAGTTTAGTAAAAAGTTAGAAAGTGTAAATTTGCCCAATAGACGCTAATAGAGAAAAATATTGCACTATTTTGAACAATAGTACACCGAAAGAAAGATCGCAAGGATTTAATGGAGATCATACATGAAATATGGAATAGAGAAGGCATGAAGAACATGGCCCTTGGTTGAATTTTGTCCAAGTATATTTGTTTGATGATCCAATCTAGAGGCAAATGTGGTGAGGGGCATCTATTGATTTTGGAACATTCAACAATATGGCAGAGAGAGTTAGAACTAAATGGAGAAATAGACAATTGATGTAAGCAACATAGCAACAAAAATGTGACCTGTGTCATACCAGGTCGAGATTGAAGTGAATTCCTCTAACAATCGTGAAGGCCCAACTGAGAAAAGGAAGGGAAAGTGTTGTGTGGTGGTGCTTGCCGAGGTGATTAGTGTTAATGGCATGACCATAAATTACCCCATGGTGAGTTATACCATAGTATATTCTACACACGAGGATAAAGTGTGAGGGTTAATCAAGAGGATTACTTTTAATCCTCGAAGATGAGACAACCCATAAGAGCCAAGTGTGAACTTGCATGGGGACCTTAGGTCTGGCTATAAATATGAGGCCTAGCTACCCTCATGAGGATTTCATTTGACTACGTGAGATTGTGATTGAGTGGTGATCAAATTCTCATGATCCCTTTGCTCGGGGGTGCTCGCATGGATTGGCACCCTTCTTTCTCTCTCTTTTCTGATCTATCTATATTATATTTCTTGATTTCATGCTTACATTAGGATTTAGCTCTAACAATTAGGTAGCATAATATTTGACAAATAGATAGCGATGCAATAGAAGAGAAAGTAAATAAAAGTAGTACGTGTTGATATGAAGGATAACATGGTGTAAATGGAGGAAGCCTACAAGAATCTCTATTATAGAAGTTATACAAACATGTACAAGGCATGGTTAGCTATCATAAAACTTACAACATCATACCTTTCTCATAAAATGTTCCGCTATCAAGCTCATTGCTTCCAAATTAATCGCACAAATTTGGACTAAATTTTGTTTGTTTATTTATTTACATTCATTTGAGCTTCATTTTTTATTTTATTAAAATGTATGAAACAACCCACTGACTGCTGAATGGTCGCACAAGCAAATTTATGTGAAAAAACATTGACCTCGAAGAAGTCAAACAAGAAAATACATTAAACATATTTTCAATGTTCATGGTGTATGTATAACGAAGATTGAACAATGATTTCCAAGCATGACACCTTTAATAAAAGGAAGATATATGGTATTGCATTGAGAAAATTTACTATAGAAAAGATAAGAGAAATGATCATTTTGATGGAAATAAGTAAGAAAAGTCCTCTAATTTTATTACTAAATATTATTGCAATGTAGGATTGATGTGCTTTCTGCACCCAATATCCAAGTGTGATCAAGGAAGCATCGCCTATTAAGCGTAACCCGAGATTTAATTTAGAAAATGGAAGGCTTCTTCCTAGGGCACTACGTTGGATTCTTAATTGTAGGAAACATTTTTTCGTGTGAGTTTTTCATATTGCAAGTGCAAATAAGTACCCATTGGTTCAAATGATGTCGTAAGTCACTCGGGACTCGTAACTCCCTCTAATTGTATGGTGGCATCAATCCTCACACCCCCAACTACAACCACACCATTGTTGTGAAAACCATAATTGTATCCATGCACATTACTTTGCTAAACTTCTGCATCATGTTCCCTTAGGTTCCCTTTTAAATCCTTGTCTTAGATGACATGATGGTCCATTCTCGAGAGGGGGACGTGTGTTCATTTCGTAGGTGCCATAAATTTCCCTCTGCTTTCAATACCTAGACACGCTCCCCATTATGTCAACGAAGGATCACCCTTGGGGTTTAGTTCGGGGGTTAGATGTGCTCCTGGCAAATTATGGGAGTCACACATGAACAAACTCGAGTTTATTCACAGCATGGCCACAACGGGAGAGGCACATGGACAGATTTTTTCGAATCTCGTCGGTGATAGGATGGATTCTTAGAAGAATTGCCCATTTGTAACAATAGGGTAGGGTAGGTTAGGGTAGGTCGGGGGTGTAAGGGACTCGGTGTCAATACAATAATAATGGTCGGGAACCAGACGGACGGGAGGACAATTACGAGTTCCATAATAATCGTATGCAGTGTGAAAGGGGGGCGGGGTGGGCACAGGATAGATAGCTCCCCCCCCCCCCCCCCCCCCGGAGAGAGAGAGAGAGAGAGAGAGATAGAGAGAGATGGATGGATGATTTAGTCAGTCAAAAGTCATTGAATGTGAATTGACTGAGTGAATGGAATGAATGAAGTTGAAGGGGGGGCACTGGGCAGGCAGGTTGGTCAGAGGGGGATGGGAGCGGTCAAAAAGCTTGACCTTTGAAGCATGAACCGCCGTTTCGAAGCCCTTTTTATTTATTTCTTTTTATTAATATTTAAGTCACAAGAGTTGGCGGGAGGCGGCGGGTAGTGGACCTAAAAAAATAAAAGAAAAACAGAAGAAAAAAACCCAAACAAAATAAAGAGAGAGAGAGAGAGAGAGAATGGTGGTGGAGTTTTTGGGCGGCGGCGTTTTTTGTACATATGTTGTTATTTGGCGATGGGCTGACCGTACGCCAACCGCCCCCGGCGGCGGCGGCGGCCATTTCTACTGTTTTTGTCCCCCCCATCCCATTTATATTTCAAATTTACCACATATATAATACATATGCAAAAAAACTAAATTTATATTTCAAATTTACCACATATATAATACATATGCAAAAAAACTACATTTATATTTCCAATTTACCACATATAATATGCAAAAATCTGCATTTCTACAAATATTTCTAAACCAGAAAATCGAAAGAAAAAACATTAAATAATTAGTAGTATGTATATTATAGAAATATAAATAAATTAAGAAAGCAAATACAAAAAAAGAAAGAAAGCTTTCTTTCATCTCAGAAAGGAGCCAAACAAAACTCAGTAATTTCTTATATATAATATATTTATTTATTTAATTTTTGTTTGTTTCATATTTGATGTTTGAATGCCGCCACCCTTCTTCTTTGTTCTTTCTTCTGCAGAGAAACAAACTGTCTTGTCCGGTCCCTGTCTCCTTCTCCGCCATAGCTAAAGCTTTGCTAGGTCGGTCGCAGACAGAGAAACAGATCTAAATATAACTACTTCTTCTTCTTCTGCTTCTCTCTCATTCACATCATCTTCCAAAAGCTTTTGCGTCGCTCTTACATGAATGACATACATTCATTTACTCCCTCTGCAGAATCTGTCAGAAGAAATCGCTGATCTGAGGCCCACCTCACTCTCTTCCCCCCCCCCCCCCTTTCCCTCACTTTAAACCTTAGAATTCTTCCCGTCTTTCTTCTGCATCATCCCCTTCCGATTCCCTTGACCTAGTACTGCACGATCCGCGCGATCCCGCGCCTTGTCCCTTCTTTCCTGTCAAATCGCCATGGCTGAAGCTGCTTCTGTCCCCCAAGATTCTTCATTCACAGACGTCCATATCGCTACTGTTACTGCGACTGCGACTGCGACTTCTGCCATCGCTACTCCCTCTTTCGCAAGCCCCCCCCACGATGGAGACAAGGCCCAGCGCTACAGAGGCGTGAGGAAGAGACCTTGGGGTCGATTCGCTGCAGAGATCCGAGATCCATGGAAGAAGAGCCGTGTTTGGCTGGGGACCTACGATACTGCAGAGGAGGCGGCACTCGCCTACGATAATGCTGCTCGATCCTTGAGAGGTAGCAAGGCCAAGACCAACTTCCCTGAACCTTCTTCTTCTTCTTCTCCTTCTCCTTCTCCTCCTTCTCCTCCTTCTCCTCCTTCTCCTCCTCCTCATCCCTCTCGTCTTCAGCTTGCTTCTGTCGAAGAAGCTTTAATGGCCTGTCAGACCATGAATCGTGAACCATCAAGCAGTCACACGAGCTCTAACAGTCGCGTAGATCAGCCAACGCCATGGAACGCGACCTCCCTGCACTATCTCCATGACCTTCTTCGGGCTGCCTCTGCTGTAACTGCTCCCATTCCTGTAAAAGACCAAGCATGGGAACCGTCTGCTATCAGTCATGACAAGAACGCTTCTTCCTTCTCTCAATGGCCGGCGATGGCGATTCCTTTGACTAGAAGAGTCCTTCGGGAGGACTCTACTGTCTTCCGGTCTTCTGCTGAGATCTGTACCGCCATTCCTCATACAGCTGCTTCCACTGCGTGGAGGAGAAATCTATTACCTTCTTCCTTGAATGGAGCAGGAGCTAATCATCCTCAGCAACAGCAGAACCAGAGATTTGTTCATAATTACAATCCCGGTGGCCTGTTGACTGCCCTAGTCCAGCAGTGCGTTGGACAGCACGAGGCTCCTCGGCCGTCTTTTGCTTCAGATGGTCAGAAACGGCCTCAGTGTATCAGAGATGGTGTCTTATGTGGGACAGATCGCAGTGATACTGAGCATGCAAGTGCTGTCGAGAACTTCAAATTAGGGTTGGGTCTTTCAACTGGTTGGAGGTCGACGAAGGAACCTGATTCTAGGGATATGGCGAAGATGAAAAGAATGGATAATAGCTGCTGTGTTCAGATGTTTCAACATGAGCCATCTAGGCCCTCAGGGATGGAGATGGAGATGACTAATGAGGAGGAGAAGGGATGGAAATTCAGTGTGCTCAATCTGGAAGAGGAAATAGTTGTTGATGAAGAAAAATCAGAAGCAGCAGATGATTCTAATTCAAACAGTGATAATGGAACCTCATCCTCATCCTCATCCTCATCATCATCCTCACAGACTTCAGTTGTGCTAAACATGGCGGAAGAAGCTTCTCCTGCAGTAATCGAGACCCGAAGTTTGTTTCTTGACCTGAATTGCCTTCCATGTAGTGATTGATTTTCGCTTAATCTCCTGTGGGCTTTGAGCAGCTCACTCACAGATGTAAACACAAGAATGTTTCTACTGCCCACTCGAGCATGAAAGGATTGGACTAGATTGCAGACAATTTTGATGGATGCAATGGGATTAGACTAGATTTGCAGACAGTTTTGATGGATGCAAAGGGATTGAACTAGATTTGCAGACAATTTTGAGTGATGCAAACGGATTGTTCTAGATTGCAGACAATTTTGATGGAGGCGAAGGGATTGGACTAGATTGGGGACAAATAATTTGATGGATGCCAAAGAACCGGCTGAGAAACGTGTGCAGGGATTGGATTGGATTGGAATGCAGACAATTTCCTAGCATGCGAATGAATGAACGCAGATGTGATTTCATAGCCTATCGCAACGAATGTGCAGTAGAATTTGTGAAATCTTTATACAGTTTGGGTGGGGTGGGGTTGTAAGAAAGTCACAATTTTGGATTAATCTCCTGTGGCCATTATATGAAGAGAAAGCATAATGCATTCGATAATTTTTGGCAAACCCTTAATTCATATACTACAACTTACAAGAATAAGGGTTGATTGAGTAAACCCTAAATCCTAAACCCTAAACAATATGTGAGTGATGGATATGCGGTTGAGAGTGTAGTGTATTTGTAATTAGCTCTGAGTTTTATGGGTTTAGGGTGCCTGGTCCTAGTTTTAGTCTGAATACCAGCTAAGTTTAGGCGAGCAACCGAATAGTTGGATTGATTCGGTTAAAAGAGTGGTCTGATTCGGTTAAAAAGAGTGGTTGCTTATCTATCTTAAATGGGGTTTTCTTGAATTGTTGGTCGTGAACCAACTTTCCTTTTAGCCATTAAGCTACTCGATCCGACCTAATTGTGACTCTAATTGTCCTTATCGATCTCAAATGGGGTTTTCTTGAATTGTTTCTTGGAAACCAACTTGATTCGAGCTAATTGTGACTCTAATTGTCCCAAGTGTAGGCACTCCCTAACATAATGCCCTTTAGTTTGCTAGTCACATGTTGTGAAGGTACTACTAATTCAATGTAGTTGGATGACTCCATTTAATCTTAAGATATTAAAACTAACATCACGAATTTCACCTCTTAAGGTTTTTGATTGGTTGGTTTCTTCCTTCTCCTCCTTGACTTCACAATTTGAATGTTCTTCCCTTTGGAGCAAAGTAATTGGTTGTCTTTGAGTCTTAGCTTATTGTATACCTTGGGAGCATTTCAACATGCACATCTTCCTTCATTTTCTTTCATTATAACCAAGTTCAAAAACTATGAGAATACCAACTTTACTTGATCTATTGCTTCATAAGTGTAAGTTTTACTAACGAGCTAAACTTGTCTTGCATGTTGGCACTCACGTAGCCACTCATATTGGCCACACACAAACACATACACCCTTCTTACATAGACTCTGTAATCTAGTATGATGGGAAATCCAAAGTGTGTTGGGGACCTTCAAGTAATCTATATTGTACAACAAATCTAATTTAGGACATTGAAAAATAGGGGGCATAATTATCATTGTGAATATTCTAGGAAACATAATAAGCATGAAGTTATTGATAGTGGGAAAACATAAATAAACGGTATGCATAGAGAGTTGACGCATGTACATTGGAACATAGTGGTGAAAAAAATGTATACTCTACATTTAGAATATGCTATGAAGTATTTATACTTATTTTAGGTTTTAGAAATGCCAAATTTCAACTTTTAAGGTATTCTAGTCATTTAAAAAGTATTTAACATTTCGAAAAACTT
The DNA here is from genome assembly GCF_043228905.1 of Azolla caroliniana. Taxonomy (NCBI): domain Eukaryota; kingdom Viridiplantae; phylum Streptophyta; class Polypodiopsida; order Salviniales; family Salviniaceae; genus Azolla; species Azolla caroliniana. Next base: position 20,613,827 of record NW_028230438.1, read on the forward strand.
TAAAAAATCTTAAAGTCGTAAAAATGTTTGTTTTGACAAAAAAACTTTAAAATTTAAGAAGTATTTAATGTATTTTTATACGTATACTGAGTATTTAACATATTTTCTCTGTAGAATATGTATTGTAAGTATTTTTTTTTAAAAGAGTTAGTATACTTGTGTAATACTTAGCATATGTATTCTATGCCTATTAAGCTAAGTATTCTACAACAATCCATTGAAGAATATAATAAACCTTAAGATATCATCAATGGGAAAACATAGGTAATTGGCATGAACCAGAAGTTGAGACACAAGCATGCATATGAATTCAACACATACAATGATCAATCTCTTAACCTTCAACCAAGCATTTAGTATTTTGGTACAATTACTACCTTCAAAAATTGGTGAAATGCGATGAATCTTGTGGAACATGCATGGGAGCTTAGAAACCCGAAAGAAATATCGTGTCACATTATTATGATGTAAGTTAACTATAGTATTGCACCCTTTATGTAGCTCTCAAATGAATTTGGCTTGTGAGACAATGTCCCAAATTAAGACGAGTGAGTTCTTTTGACGGTCAAATTAAGGTACAATACATCACATAGTGGTCATTGCCGCTATTTAAGTTACTACATTTATCTAATCCTAATTGATACAAGTGTAATTTTGAGTGGAGTAAAATGAGATATCATTGATCCTACAATATAACAAATGTAAAAGATGTGGGAAATGATGTGAGCAAAGAGTATAAAATGACTCTTATTGTCTTTTGGAGAGGACAATGTTGAGTAGAAGAACCTAGCATTTGGGTTGTACGGTGTAATTAGGTTATAAGTTCTACAAGTCCCAAATATGATGGAGTAAAATGAGGCGTTATTGATCCTCTATGAGATGAGACCGTACACCCTCCTTGTTGTAGACGAAGTCGTCTGTGCGGAAGATCAAGAAGCATTCGATTTCTTCTGAGTACCTGCGTATGACAGATTGTAGGTCGTGCACAGAGAGAGAGAGAGAGAGACACAAAAGACTTTCTTATTTCACAAAGAGACAATACAACAACCAACCTCACAAAAAGGTTACAAGGTCACTATATATAGTGACCGACTTAGGGCAACTACCCTTTATGCTAATTACATAAATGGCCAAAACAGGATAGTGTGAATACGTCCATTATACACATGTATTCGACACTCCCCCGTAATGGGCGTATACATGGGTTATCTAAGATTACAGGTATAGACTTAGGTTCTCGGACATATCAGCTTTGTTCGAGTCGGCAGGGTCCGAAGACAGAAGACCGAACTGGTCGGGTCGGAACAGTTGAAGCCGATCATTAAGGAACTGATGTCGGTTGTCGGGAACCATCCTGCTCTGTGTCCGGCTCTAACCGGACTGGTTTGTCGATACGCCCATCTGATGCCGAAGAGACCGAAAACGGTCTGCCGAAAGACACTTGGTCATTCCATCTGCGACATTGTCGGTTGTGGATATTTTCTCTAGACCGATTTTCCCTGAAATGACGCAGTCCCGAACGAAGTGATATCGAACGTCGATATGTTTGGAGGCGTTGTGGTGAACCGGATTTTTCGACAAGGCAACAGCACCTTGACTGTCGTGTGCGCCAGCCGACCGAGCCACAAAGCTTCTTTTGCTGCGTCGGACGCAGCTACATATTCTGCTTCGGTCGTTGAGGTCGCTGTGCACTCCTGAAGTTTCGACTTCCACGAGATTGCTCCATTGCCGAATTTGAAGCAGTATCCGGTTGTTGATTTCCGACTGTCTATACAGCCAGCGAAGTCCGAGTCGGTGTAACCGACTACGCCTGAGGTTCGGTTCGGACCGAAAAGAATGCCGTGGTCTTTTGTGCCAGCCAGATATCTGAACACATGCTTGACTGCGTTCCAATGTGATCGGCCAGGATTGTGCATAAATCTGCTAACGACTCCTACGGCGTGAGAAATATCAGGCCGTGTCGCGACCATCAGGTACATAAGGGAGCCGACTGCCGGTGCATACGGTACCGACTTCATATCTTCCCCCTCCGGACCGGATGTCGGGCAGTCTCGCTGAGAGAGCCGAAGATTCATAGGGAGCGGGGTTGAAGCAGATTTGGCTGATTGCATGTTGAAGCGTTCTAAGACACGTCGGATATAGTCGGTCTGAGACAGAAAAAGATGTCGTTTATCGCGATGCCGACTAATCTTCATGCCGAGTATGTGTCGTGCCGGACCGAGGTCCTTCATGGCAAACTTCAACCGCGGTTGCCGAATGAGATCGGCAAGTTCGCCCGCGTGGCGTCCAGAAATTAGCATGTCGTCCACGTAAATGATGAGGAAGATGGGTGATCCATCTTGAGCTGTGTTGGTGAAGAGACAATGGTCCTCATCGCTTTTGGAGAAGCCGATCGATTGGATGAAGTCGTCGAACTTCTTGTACCATTGTCGTGGTGCCTGTTTGAGGCCGTATAGACTCTTCCTGAGTCGGCAGACTAGATGTTCTTGGCCAGTTGCCACGAAGCCTTTTGGCTGCTCCATATAGATTTCCTCCTCGAGATCACCATGGAGGAAGGCTGTTTTGACATCTAGCTGAATCAACTCCAAGTTGTCGGCTGCCACTACGCCGAGTAGAAAACGAAGGGTTGTCATTTTCACCACTGGTGAAAAAATCTCGTCGAAGTCGACGCCATATTCTTGTCGGAAGCCCTTCGCAACTAATCTGGCCTTGTACTTTGGGGTGGTCGAATCAGACGTCTCTTTTAGTCGATAGACCCACTTGCAAGGAAGAGCACGTCGGTTCCTAGGTAATTCGACCAGATCCCAGGTCTTGTTTGCCCGAATGGAGTGCATTTCCGACTCCATCGCCAGATGCCAGGTGGCGGAATCGACAGATGTCGATGCTTCTTCGTAAGACGTTGGTTCGCCGGCGTCGGTGAAGAAAATTCCAGGAGAATACCTCTCCGGAGGTTGCGACAGTCTCTCGGATCGTCGAGGTATGATTGGACTGGTCGGATGGTCCGAAAGCGGATTGTTCTGCTGTGTCGAGTCGGAGTTGTCCGAGTCGGTAGTGTAAGGTTCACTACCCGTGAAGCTGACCGTGTGTTGAGAGAGGGGCCTTCTTGAAGGGTCGGCACATCGGAAAACGTTACCCTTCGGACTTCGATCGGTTTTTCGACTGATGGATTCATAGCCGACTCGTTGAACACAACGTCCGAACTTCGAACGATTTGCCTGCGTTCGGGGTCCCAGAGTCGGTATCCCATTTCGCCGTCGGATCCATATCCAAGGAAAATGCATTTCCTGGACCGAGGTGCAAGTTTTCGGCGATCATCTTTCGGAATAAGGGCGTACGCCTCGCATCCGAAGATCCTCAGCTTGTCGTAATTCGGCTTACTGCCGATCCATAGTTCCTGAGGAATTTGAAGTCCTAGAGGTCTACTTGGCGACATATTGATTATGTGTACTGCCGTGAGTAGAGCCTCTGCCCAGAAGCCATCCGACAGTCCGGAGTGTTGGAGCATGGAAACTATCCTTTCTTGGTTTGTCCGATTCATTCGTTCTGCAATCCCGTTTTGCTCCGGACTGTGTGGTGCCGTAAATTCACGTCGGATGCCGCGTTGTCGGCAGAATTTGACGAATTCTTCGGATTTAAATTCTCCCCCATTGTCTGTCCGAAAGCATTTCAGCTTTCGGTCGGTTTGATTTTCTACCATAGCGAGCCAATCGGTGAAGATCGAGAAGACCCGATCTTTGGTGCGAATTGGATAAGCCCACACCTTTCGAGTCGAATCGTCAATAAAAGTGACGAAGTAAGAGGCACCGCCGAGAGACTGATGCAGCATTGGGCCACAGACGTCCGAGTGGACCAAATCAAGAGGTCTCGTTTCTCTGGGTGCTGATGTCGGGTGTGATGCGGCTGCTTGTTTGCCATACTGGCAATGCTCGCAGAATTGATGGTCCGAGAAGGAGAGTTTGGGGATGTATCCGGCTCTAGATAGGTGCGTGATGCCGGCCTTGCTGAGGTGTCCTAATCTTCGGTGCCATAGTGATGACACAGGAATATCCACCAAAAACAGGTTACCCTCTCTGAGCGTAACATGTAACGGATACAGTGAGTGTATCTTGGGTCCTCTAGCAAGCAGGAGGTTCCCCCTGTGGAGTGTCCACCCTCCCGAAGAAAAACCGGCACGAATGCCGTCTTCATCTAGTTGTCCGACTGAGATCAATGGCCTTGACAGCTCGGGTACATGTCGGACATTGTGGAGTACAAGTGTAGAGCCCCCTGCAAGGTTGAGCTCTACTGTGCCGATTCCGATGATGTCACAGTGTTGTGAGTTGCCGACTCGAACTGAGTCGGAGTGACGGATCGTATATTGCCGAAATTGGGATCGATGAGGAGTCACGTGAAATGACGCGCCCGAATCTAAGAGCCATGTGCTCGACTCTTCAGTCGTGAGTAGAACTTCTGATCCGACTGGATTTTCGATTGATAGTATATTCGGGTCGTCTGGTAGCACATCAGCTGAGAAGTTGACGTAATTGATCTCCTCATGCCGGCCACTCTTCTTGTTGTTCTTGTTCTTGAGTGCGCGGCAGTCGGCTTTGATGTGTCCGGGTTTCTTGCAATAGTTGCAGATTCGGTTATCCCGTGACTGGCTCCGTCTTCGCTGATTGTTCGGCGGCCGTGAGGAATCTCTTCCTCGTATGTTCGATCGGTCTGTCGAACCTTGCACTACGTAAGCGTCGTCTGTTGAGTCTTTGGCGAAAGACTTTCTCCGAGCTGCTTCGGTCAGGATTGCGCTCGTGACTTCGGAGTATTTAACAGCCGTGGTTGACGCGTTGCACACGGTTGTGACGAAAGTTTCCCATGATGAGGGAAGGCTGCTCATGAGTATCATTGCTCTGAGTTCATCCTCGATTGCCATCCCCTGTGACGAGATTTGGGAGCTTATGCTTTCGTACTCATTGAGGTGTGCTTGAACCGAATCGGATTCTTTCATCCGCAAGTTGTAGAGGCGCCGGATCAGAAACATCTTCGTTGCGGCGACCTTCTTTTCGTAAGTGTCCGACAGTGTTTTCCACAGTTCGAATGCTGTCGTACACGATTGCACCGTAAAGTATACCGATTCCGATAGGTGCATCCGAATCGTGGCGCGGACAATTCTGTCCAGCTTCTGCCACTCAATTGGTTTGTATCCTTCTGGAGGTTCTTCATTTTCGATGGGATCGATTTGCCCCTTGACTATGAGATAGTCCTGCATTTGTTCCTTCCAGAAGTTGAAGTTCGATCCATCGAACTTTCGTAGACTCATTTCTGACGAGCCGGATGTTGATGCCATCAAACTTGGTTTCTGTTGACGAAGCTCGGTTCGGAATTGACTACGAACCTTGTTGGAGTGCAGCCGGTTGGCTCACCCGATATCGTTCTAGTCGGATTTGAACCCGAGTCGGTTCGGCTTCGGAACTTGCTCGAATTGACTCCGGTAGCTTGAGGGACAGAACCGACTGGTCTTCCCGAATGTTGCCGAGTCGGAGTGAGCCCGGTTCGCTTCGGATATATATGCCGAATGCCGATTATTGAAACCGATTATCTGGACCGATTCTGCTTCGGTTGACTGCAGCAACGAGAGAGACGGATCCAACTGATCCTCCCGAATGTCGATCAGCCAGATGAAGCACGAATTTGGGGCTGTTGTCAATGTTGCACAAGGGGATTTCACCTCGAGTGGTTACGATCACAAGGAACGGAGTACAGCCGGCTGGCTTACTCCAGGCGAAGATGATCTAACGCGATGAGGTGCAATCCTCGTTTTTCTTGTTATTCGCTTAGCCGGACAAGGCCTAACACAAGGTGTCACGGAGACACTTCACCAAAGGGTGATTACGGCATAGGATTAAGATTCAACGATTACACCGACTTACGTAGGTTACACGATTAGATTGCTTGGTTAATTACACGCGTAAGATATAACAGTGATTACAGAACGGAAATCAAGACAGAAGTACAAACATCATAAGCTCTATTAATTATCCGCTGTCATTACAATAGGGTCCGGGCCTTTAAATAGGTTTCCGGCCCGTAGTACAAAACGGTGCCCCTCGCACCTATTCGGGATCCGTCCGGATCTGGAACGGCATACCGTTTCCAGTCCGTCCGTCCACACTATCCTCATTTACAACCATATATAATTAATTCCGTATTTTGGACTCCTTGCCGGCCGGTAACACATGGCACGCCCGTGGGACAATACCTTGTACGTCGAACCCTTCTCGGCCCCTTCATTGTTCACCCGAATTGTCCAAAATACTTGGTTCAAGAATTTCCGCTTGTTCTTTCGGTTGTGGTTGTTGCGGCTGTGCTTGCTGCTGCTGCTGTGATTGCGGTTGTGACTGAGGTTGCTCCGGCTGCTCTGCTTGCTGCTGCTGCTCCATTTGTTTCGCTGACTCCGGCTGCTCAGTTTGTCTCTCTGGCTCCTGCATCTCCGTTTGACTGCTTCCGGTCCGGTCTCCTTCCAGTAACGGTTCCTCATCACTGAGGTTGACCGTAACTGGTTCTCGTTCTTTCTCTCCCCGGATCCGGGACCTCTCGTAGCTTTCAAACTGGATCTGCGCCTCCAGCCTGTCGTCGTCCAGCTGAGCTACAAGTTGCCGGACTTGCTCTAGTTGGTCCTCTGCCAAGGCTTGAAAGTCTTCGGCAAGCTCATCTCTTATGCCGGTGAAGTCCTCGGAAGTCAGCATATAGCAATCATCTCCCTCCTTTCGCCGGTTCTCTACGTCGGCCCGGAGCAATTGGAGTTCCGCCGCGTCCGTGGCCCACTTGGTCCACCATTTGACGGAGCCGTTGTCGATCAAGCTCTTGGTCTGGTTCAACCAGGCCCGCATGATATCTTGGATGCGACTTGCTCCCATTTGTGCTCTGCTTTCCACCACTTGTCGCTCCTCCTTCAGCTGCTTGATGAGATTTGACGTATCCTCCGCCTGCTCTCGGTAGCGCGTCAGCTGCCCTTGATATGTCGTTTGCAGCCTCTGCAGTACCTCCGCCGCTCTTTCTTTTTCCGCCTGCTGTTGCCTGAGGAGCTCTGTCCGAACCTTCTCCGCCTCTTCCAACCGTCTTCTGTTTTCTGCTTGTTCCTTGGCGAATGCGGTTGCGGTCCGATCAACTGCTTGCCGGAGCTCATCCGTCCGTTCCTTGTGCTCCGTTTGCAACCGTTTATACTCCCGGTGCAATTGCTCAAATTCCTCCGTTTTTTGTTTGAGCTTGCCGTTGATCTGGCGATTGTTCCGGTCCTCCCGGTCCTTTACCTGCCGGAGTTCCTCTTTCAGGCGCTCTACTTCTGTTTCGGCGTTCCTCCGGAGCTTGTCCTTCTCTTGCAGCATTTTCTCCTTTTCCTCCTTGAGCCGGTCGTAAGCTTGGTGGCCTTTCCGTAAGCTCTCCTCGGCCCGGCGTAGATTCTCAGCAGTCTTTTTGAGTTCTGCCTCCGCTGCCGTCTTCAATTCTCTTTCGCGGCTCCTCAGCGCTTCTTGGGCAGCAAGCTCATCCTTTAAATCCGCAAGCTCTTGGGCTTGTGCCGCATTTCTCTCCGGAACGGTTTCCGTTGCCGGGGTCTGATTGCTATGTACAGGTTGATTTGATACTTTATTCTGTACATTGCCCGGAGTCACCGGTGCTTGGACTTGTGTTTCCCTTGTGATCCTGTCCAAGTCTTCTTCAAGGCTCCGGATTCTGGACCGGGCCGTCTCTAGATCTACGGTTGTGACGAGCAACCGTTCCTGGTGCGTTCTCTCTTCCGCCTCTATATACTCGACCACTCCGGCGATTTGCTCGCCTACCCACCGTAGCCACATGCTACTGGTGCCCTGTTGCTGTACTGGTCGAGTCGCCTCATTCATCGTGGAATTGTCTGGCCTGATTGCCTGCATATGCCGTTCTGGTTCTACTCCTTGGCCGCCGTGTGCTCTGGCTGGGCTCGCCGGCTGTTGAGTTCCGGTTCTCGCCGTCTCCGGAGCCGTTGGACTGACTTCTTCTATAGAAGTCGACAAGACCGGTTCCCTACGTACCGGTTCCGGTTCTTCCCTTGTGGTTTGCTCAGGTTGAGTTGGGGGCGTCTCTGCCTCTCGCGGGTACGACCGCTCCCCTCCTGCCTCGGCGGTCCTACTTCTTGACCGTCGTTGGAGGTGCTCTTCTGGCTCCTCCGTTTCCTCTTCCTGTGTCACGGCATGTTTCTGTGCCGTCAAGGGTTCCGGTTCCTTCTGTCCTGGTCTCCGTAAGGTTATTTTGACGGGTCGGACCGGTGACACCTCCTCCGGTTCTGGGGCCCGTTTCTTCCCTTTCGTCGCCTTCGACGCCAGCAGCTGCTGTCGTTTGGACGCCGGCTTCGAGGTGCTCCCTTCCGATACTCTTGGCCGCTTCTTTGGCTGGACGGTCTCCACCGGCGGCACGAGCAATGTTATCCATTGAGCTACGGCGTGCCACAGCTTCCGGCCCTCCTTGCCGTCCTTCCCTCGTACCATGTCGATTGCCATGCACAGCCCGTCTGCAATCAGCACCGGCCAGTCCACCTTGACCCCTTCATATGTGGCTATGATCATCCCTGCCCAATTTTTTGGCATGACAGGGGGTCGGGGGTACACGTGACCGTACTCATGCAGCACTCGAGCTATCTCCCTGAATAGCGGATCTTCGCCGCCCTGCGTCCGATAGCCTTTGCCGGCAACAGAGTACTCACCGAAATATCGGGTGAGTTGCTCCGAGGTTGGGTTATCGATCTGAAAGATTCCTCCCTCCGGAAGGCCTGTTAGCGCGCGGATCGCTTCCTCGGTGATGACCTCTGTGGCGAGCTCCTTGATGACCCGGTCGGCTTCTCTGTGCGGCGGTGCCTCCATGATGGCCAAGAACCCCTCCAGTCCGTTTTGCCTGAACCATTTCCTGGCCGCTTCCGACAGCGTTTGGGGTTCCATGTCTGCTTCAAGGTCGAGGGAAGATGGCGAGGTAGAGTGGTGATGAGAGTGAGAGCGAGAGAGAGAGCGTTCTGAGCGCGGAGGTTCTCTGCGTGCAGGTTCGCGTTTGCTCAGCTTCCACTGTCTTGGTGCTTCTGTGCTTCTTGGCTCGCGAAATGAAAAGGTCTCCATGCGTTCTGCTTCTTCTTTGTGCGTTTTGGCGCCTTTTTCGAGCATGCACACGTCGTGTACCCATTTAGTATTAAGTAGCGTGGCGTCTCTTAAATGCCCACTACGTACCTTTTCGCGCCTCGCTTTCACACCCGTTCATACCTCGATTTTTAATGATGTTTTTTTTTTTTTTTTTTTTTTTTTTTTTTTTTTTTTCAGTCTTTAATGACGGTGTGTGACCTTACACATCCGTAGGTCCCTTCGGACCCTGACCGTTTTCCTTACGGGTTGCCGTGTCTTCCTTTGTCTCTGCTACGGGTTCCCCGTCGTCTCTTTCTTCCGGATCGATCCGTACCGATCCCGGACAGGTTCCTGGTGTAGTGCCGGTGAGCTGCATAAACGGGTTCTTTGGCATCGGTCCTTTATAGGGTTTTAGTCGAAATCCGTTTACCCACTTGCCTAGTACTTCACCGGCAAGTGTCCCTATCTGATAGGACCCGTTGTATTCCCGTGTCAGCCAATACGGGCCTGTCCATCTGAACCGGAGTTTACCCGGCATTTTGCCCATCCTCGTTTGGAAGACTAGAACCGGCTTTCCGATTTCGAACATCTTTTCGTTACCTTTTCGGTGACGGTCAACGAACGCTTTCCGTCGTCGTTGCTCCAGTTCCATGTGGAGGATGCTGGCCAGCCGTTGCTCCTCCAGTTCGCATAGTGCTGCTAGCCGCATTTCCTCCGACTTCTTTTCATTCAGCCGTTCCCGTAGTTGGATCCGTAAGCTTGGTACCTGGAACTCGACCGGCATGACCGCTTCCAAGCCGAATGCTAACCGGAACGGTGTTGTCCGGATACTTGTTTTGTATGCCGTTCTGTACGCCCATAGCGCGCTATTGAGCTTTGTATCCCAGTCCGTCCGGTTTTCGTTGACGATTTTGCGGAGAATGTTCTGCAGCGTTTTGTTGGTGGATTCCGCCAACCCGTTCGCCTGTGGGTAGTACGGTGTGCTTCTTTTATGCACCACGGCATAGAACGTTGTTAAGCTTTCCACTACCTGGCCGAGGAAATGCCCTCCTTGGTCGTTGATCAGTTCAATCGGACATCCATATCGGCACCAAATGTTTTCGTATAGGAATTTTGCTGTGGATGACGCGGTGTTGTCTCTCAGGGCCTTAGCTTCCACCCATTTCGTGCAATAATCCGTTGCCACGATGACATAACGATTACCCGTTCTCATTGCCGGTGGCTTGAACGGTCCGACAAAATCCAACCCCCACTTCTGGAATGGCTCTAGTGGAAGTACCGGTTGGTGTGGCATTCGTGCTTGCTCCGTAGGCTGGCCCATTCGTTGGCATAGGTCACATTCCTTAGCATACTTGACGGCGTCTTTTAACGTCGTGGGCCACCACAAGCCGCTCTGCCATACTTTCCTCGCCGTCGCTTCCCCGGCATAGTGTCCTCCGGCAACCCCACAGTGTGCTTCCCGTAAAATTACTTCTTTCTCGTCACTACGGACTGCCCGTCGCCATATTCCATCTGCTCCTTTGTGGTAGAGAGTGTCCCGTAACAGACAGAAATTGCGGCTCTGCACCGCCAGTCGTTTCCTCTCGTCCCGGTTCATTTCCTCCGGTGGCAGGCCCGTGCTTAGGAACTGGTGCATGTTTGTCAGCCATTTATCTTCTGATGCCACCGTGTCGTCCGCTGCCGTTTCCGGGGTGATACGGAATAACTCCGCGTCCGGGAATTCATCCGCTACTCCGTCGCCTGGTTCTCCGGACTCTAACCGGCTCAGGTAGTCTGCTACGGCATGCTGGATACCGGGCCGGTGGAAAATCTCGAATTCGAACTCCTGCAACAGCAAGGTCCAACGGGCCAACTTACCGGTCAGGGACGCCTTGGAAACTAAGTAGAGGAGCGCCGAGTGATCCACATGGAAGGAGAACTTCCTTCCCAATAGGTAGTGACGAAACTTTGTGACACTGTAGATCATGCCGAGGGCCTCCCGTTCCGTCGTTGAATAGTTCTTCTCCGCTTGGGACAGCTTCCGGCTGGCGTAATATACCGGCCGGTACCATTTGGGCTCCGTAAGCTGCATTAAGGCGCTGCCAATCGCGATGTCGGACGCGTCCACGAACACGTGAAATTCCTTGCTCCAATCCGGAGGCTGTACGACGGGTGCTTGCGATAAAAGTACCTTCAGGGCATTGTATGCCTTATCCTCCGTCTCCGTCCATTGGAACGGTGTCCGATGTACCGCGGTGTGTAATGGTGTCGCCAAGTCCGCCAAGTGACGGAGCATCCGGCTATGCCACCGGATTTGTCCTAAAAATCGGCTTAGTGCTTTGGCCGTTTTCGGCGCCGGTGCCCCTAGTATGGCGTTTACTTTGTCCGGGTCGACCGCAATGCCCTCCTTACTTACGATGTGTCCCAGCAATATTCCACTTGAAACCCCAAAGATGCATTTTGCTGGGTTTAAGCTTAGCCGGTATAACCTGCACTTTTCAAGGCATAACCGTAGGTGCTGCAAATGGTCTTTTCCCCGGCTATAGACTGCAAAATCATCTAGGAAAACTTGCATGAAGGCAGGAATGTATTCGCCGAAGATCTCCATGATGATTCGCTGGAACGTTGCTGGTGCCGTTTTTAGGCCGAACATCATGACTTCGGCCACAAACACCCCCCATTCGGTGACGAACGCTGTCTTTTCCTGGTCGTCCGGGTGCATCCGGATTTGATTGTACCCGCTGAACCCGTCTAAAAAGCTATAAACTTCATGACCGGCGACGGCATCCAGTACTCCGTCCGTGAACGGAAGAGGGAATGCATCCGTAATTGTGGCGGCATTTAGTTTCCTGTAATCAACACACACACGGATTTTACCGTTTTTCTTGGGGACGACGACGATGGGGCTCAGCCACGTCGCTTTCTTTACCGGCCGGATGAAGCCCACTCTTAGGAGTTTGTCGATTTCCTCTTTTACTTTGGCGGCGTAGTTGGGGTTCATTCGGTATCGTCGTTGCGCCACTGGTTTCGCGTCCTTGCCTAAGTGGATTTGATGCTGATATAATTGAGGGTCCAGCCCTCGCATGTCTTCGTATGACCAGGCGAATACGTCGCGAAACTCCGTAAGCAGTTTGATCATCGCCGCTTTATCTTCCGGCTTCATTTCTTTGGCGATGTGAACCGGCTTTGATTCGCCCTTGCTTCCTAGGTTCACTTCGTCGAGCTGGGATGCTTTTACCCGTTGGGAAACGGCCATTTCCCGTTCCAATGCTTCCTGTGCTTGCCGTAATTCCCGAATCGCATCTTTGTCTGGTTCGGCTTCGGTGTCGTCGTCCCGCTGCGGCAAGTATGCGGCTACGGCTTCAGCTACATCAATCTCGAAGAGTGGTACGATCCTCGGATGTTCCTCCAAGTACTGGGCTTCTTCGTCGTCTGCCAATCCTTCAAGCATGTTCACACATTCCGCATACAGCGGTGTGCATTCCTTACCGTTGCTCGTCCGTGGTTGTGTCGGTACCCGGACCTTGGCTTTTCCGCGCCGGAAGGTAATCATATTTTTTCGCCAATTTTGCTTGATGTGTGCTGTTTTCAACCATGGTCTGCCCAGCAATAATGGGTACGCGCCTTGCGCCTGTAGCTGCAGCACGACAGCCGAGATGTGAAATGTGTGGCCTCCTATGGTGACTTCCAATTTCCGTATTAAGCCCGTCGGCCGCACCGAGCTCGTATCCGCCATCCGTAGCCAGAACGGGCATGGCTCCCATTCATGTATACCCAAGGCATCACACGTACGGAGGCTTATTACGTTCACCCCGGAACCTCCATCGATTACGGTGCCGGGAAGTTCGTGCCCTTTGACAATAGCTGTAATCACCGGACTGCTAGTGTCCACTACCGTTGGTCCCTCCTCCGGGTTTGAGAAGAGGACTGGTGCCGGTGGGGCTATGCCGTCTGACATGCCCGTTTTTAGCCCTTCCGTAAATCGCGGCACGAGCTGTAAGAGTCTTCCTAGCGGCAACGTGATCTGACATTCTTGCAGTGCTTGCCATGTCTCGTTTTCTGGGTGTCTACCGCCGGCACTCCCTATGCTATTTGCCTTTTGCCGTTCCGCGTCAGCGACGTTCTTTTCATTGGCTTCCTTCACCCATTCCGTCGCTTGTTTTCGTATGACCTCTTGTGTTTCCCACTCTTTGGCCATGCCCCTCGACCGTGTGGTTACTTGCTGTAAATCCGCCACTTCTGGAACCACCATATTAACTGCTGGTCGTTTCTCGTAGCTCTTTACCGGGCACTGGTTACTGTAGTGGCCTTCCTGCCTGCAGTAGTAGCAGTACTCTTTACGGGTATTGCTGGATTCAGCATTGCTGGTAGCCGGCGTTGGTCCCGTAGCGAGCGGTGCGTTCTGTGCCGGTTGGCTCCTTGGTGTTCCATGTTCCGGGTCCCTGGGGTGACCACCTTTCTTGAAATTACGTTTCTTATTATTCTTATTCTTATTTCGGTAGTCCGGTCGTGGTGGATCGTAAAATCGGCCATAGTCCTCCTGGTGCCGTCGGTAACTAGGCGAATGGTCTCTGTCGTATTGCTCGTGTCGTCTGTTGGGCTCCCGATAACGGTCCGATCGCTCGTACCGGTCGTAGTTATCACGCCGATTCCCGTACCGGCCATCATTCTCTTGCCTGTCTCCGTACCGGACATCTTGTGCCGGTGGGTACCGGTTCCCTCTTTGCCAACAATCGTCATCTTCGTCTCGGCTGCTTCTTGGCTCGATCCGTCGGACGGGTGGTGCTTGTCGATTTAACAGGTTGTACTCGCACCGGTCCGTTGTATGACTCTTGGATTGACAAATCACACACTGAGTGCGCATGGTGCACTCTACTGCCGAGTGTCCGGCATTCAAGCAGATTGTGCATTGAATTGCCTGCCGGAACCGGAGATCTTCCTCGGTGGGTAACGCCCGTTGTAGTGTTCCCAGCGTAAGCCATGAGCTTGTCTTTTCCATTTCCCTGACCCGGTCAATGACCTGATCGATGGTGCATCCTCGAAAGTCGATCACCGTACACACCGTGCGTAACGGTTCCCGGAGTGCGTTTAAAAATATCGTCCGTAATTCCTCCTCCGGGGGTGCACGAGCAAGCTGGCTATGCATCCGTTGGAAACGGATGACGAATTGGGGAATGCTTTCCCCTGCCTCCTGCCGGATCGTATAAAACAGGCCCACCATTGTCATCTGGTCGACTTCCTTGTGGAAAAAATGCAAGAATTTTGCTTTTAATTCTGCAAATGTTGTGATGGTCGCCGGGTCCTGCGACCGCCGCCATCGTGTCGCTGGTCCCTCCAACGTGACTCCGAATTCCGCTATCTTCGAGCGTTCTTCTTCCTCCGGTGTCATTCGCTGGGACGTGTGATTTGCTTCCCATGTCTGCTCGAAGTCATCCACATGCGCTTCCGCATCCGGATCATCGCGGTACTTTGAATATTGGAACGGCATGTCGTCGTCCAGTATTAAGCCGCGGTTTAGTGGCGTTTGTTGATATTTTTCCGGTTCTTTCTCCGGTTCCACTTCCGGTACCTTTGCCGGTCCGTTCGTCGGTGTTGGTGGCTTTGCTTCTTCCACTTCCGGTGTTGGTGGGTTGACGGCTTCCGTTTGCGGTTCCGGATAGCCCTGGTTGAGCGGTTCCGGTTCTGGAGTCGGCACGGTATCCGACCCGTCGTCTTCCGGGCCGCCGGGGGTATCGTTGCTGCTCCGGTAGTTCGTGTGCACGCTGTATCCCCCTTCGGAATCTGATTCGTAGGCTGAAAAGGCTTCTGCCTCGTTTTCTCCGCTTGCCAGCGCCTCCAGGAGTCGTTCGGTTTCCCGGAGACTACTTAGACTGCTTCCGTCGTCCTGGTTGCGAGTTTGCCGTAACCGGAGAGATTCCTCCGCGACTCTCCGGATCTCGTTGGAGAACGAACGATCCGAGCGAATTTCCTGCGCTGCTTGCTGGAAAGTCTCACGCCGTCTTTGCCGTTCGGCGATGCGTCGAGCTCGGTCTGTAACCAAGTCGTGCGTTGGTCTAGTCATCCATTACCGTCGTTCGCTGCGAGTAAGCAGGAATCGTGGTCGCCAAAACTGTGTTATTCGCTTAGCCGGACAAGGCCTAACACAAGGTGTCACGGAGACACTTCACCAAAGGGTGATTACGGCATAGGATTAAGATTCAACGATTACACCGACTTACGTAGGTTACACGATTAGATTGCTTGGTTAATTACACGCGTAAGATATAACAGTGATTACAGAACGGAAATCAAGACAGAAGTACAAACATCATAAGCTCTATTAATTATCCGCTGTCATTACAATAGGGTCCGGGCCTTTAAATAGGTTTCCGGCCCGTAGTACAAAACGGTGCCCCTCGCACCTATTCGGGATCCGTCCGGATCTGGAACGGCATACCGTTTCCAGTCCGTCCGTCCACACTATCCTCATTTACAACCATATATAATTAATTCCGTATTTTGGACTCCTTGCCGGCCGGTAACATTTCTTCTTCTTCTCTCTTCTTCGAATGACGCAGGAAACCGAATGTTGTGCAAGCTGAGACGACGGCCGACAGCGGATTGAAGGACCGAATGCTGTGCAAGTCGCTCTGATACCAGATGTTGTAGACGAAGTCGTCTGTGCGGAAGATCAAGAAGCATTCGATTTCTTCTGAGTACCTGCGTATGACAGATTGTAGGTCGTGCACAGAGAGAGAGAGAGAGAGACACAAAAGACTTTCTTATTTCACAAAGAGACAATACAACAACCAACCTCACAAAAAGGTTACAAGGTCACTATATATAGTGACCGACTTAGGGCAACTACCCTTTATGCTAATTACATAAATGGCCAAAACAGGATAGTGTGAATACGTCCATTATACACATGTATTCGACACTCCTCCATGAGAGGAAACTACTTCCCATTGAGATCATGGCCATGGAAATGAGAGTACGAGTGCTAGGTGCGGAAACATGTGTGGATTTGTAGTCGGTACTGGACAACAAACAACACATACAGAAAATACAATAGGCGTGGAGACTTACACAGATGAAGATTTAATGGAAAGCTTCTTATTACTTTGTTCTTTCTCAGAGATCCAATACTCTGCTCGTCATCACTCATTACAATGTTAGGTATTTGCTTATATACTAAGCTCTAACTTATTAACGAGTTCACACTCGGACGAATACAATTTGGAAGGAGTCGGCCTTTTATGCCAACAAACTCCCCCGTAAAAGGACTACTCTTTCTTGCATGTACAAGTGCTTTGGGTTATCTCCCCCGTAAACCTAGATTACAAATTTAACTAGATCTTATGTTACAAGTTTGTCGTCACGTAGCCGAGTCGGCACATGTATAATGTGAGTGACGGTCAGCTCTTACCTTCGGCTCCTCGTTCGGCTTTCTTCTGTTGGTCACTTGTCGTAGCCCCAACTTCGTCCTTAGCGTTCCGAACCATTGATCTGGGAGTGGCTTCGTCACACAATCGACGATGTTCACCTCGGTGTCGATCTTCCAAACTTCGAGTTTCTTCTCGGTCACCAGCTCCCGAATATGATGATACCGCACCTCAATGTGCTTTGTCTTCGCATGGTAGCCGGGATTGTTGATGAGGTGTATTGCACTCCGTGAGTCGCAATAGATAGTTGGCGTTGGTTGGTCTATTCGGTTTGCAGTTCCGAAGTCCACAGTCAGTCGGTACAGCCAGATCGCTTCCTTTGTTGCCTCTGATGCTGCTATATACTCGACTTCTGTGGTAGACAGAGTCGTGCACTCTTGAAGTTTCGACCTCCATCATATCACACCGCCACCATAGGTGAATATGCAGCCTGATGTCGATGCCTTCGATTTCGGATGAGATTGTCAGTCTGAATGTCAGCTGTGCATTTGTGGTTCCTTTTAGATACCTAAGGATGTGCTTGACGGCCTCCTAGTGCTTCTTTCCTGGGTTTGACATTTACCGACTCACCACCCCTACGGCATAGGCTAGGTCAGGTCGGGTCGCCACCATTGCGTACATGATACTTCCTACTGGCAATGCCTAGGGTATTTTTCCATTAAGCTCTCTCTCCTTGTCCGTTGCAGGAGAGTCTCTATCCGATAGTTTGATCGACGTCGGAAGCGGTGTTGGTGTTGGCTTCGCTTCGCGTTCTCCATGTTGAAGCGCTTCAGCACCTTGCGGATGTATTCGAATAGGGAGAGTCAAAGAGCTTTGGTCGTCCGATTTTGCTCTATCCTTATACCCATTATGTGTCGGGCTTGTCCTAGTTGCTTCATCGCGAACTTTGCGTGAAGGCTCCGCTTCAGCTGACCGATTTGTGCTTGGTTCTCCCTGCAATCAACATGTCATCACGTATAGGATTAGATGGATCCTTGACTCGTCGGCCAGTTGCCGAACATACATGCATGGGTTGGAGTCTGATCTGTTGTATCCAAGCTACCGTATGTAGGAGTCAAACTTCTGGTACCACATTCTCGACACTTGTTTTAGGCCATATAGACTTTACTTTAGTCGACATACGAGGTGACTGTCCTCCTCCGTCGTCGTGATGCCTGTCGGTTGAGACATGTATATGTCTTCTTCCAGATCTCCGTGTAGGAATGCCTTCTTTACATCCATCTACTCGAGCTGTAGATCTTCTGTCGCCATGACTCCTAGTAGGAGTCGGAGGGTGGTCATCTTGACTACTGGTGAGAATATCTCGTCGTAGTCGACCCCATATTCCTGTTTGAATCCTTTCACGACAAGCCGAGCTTTGTACTTGGGTTTCTCTGAGTCGGATACATACTTGTATCGGAAAACCCATTTGCAAGGTAGCGGCTTCCTTCTAGTTGGTAGTTCAACCAGCTCCCATGTCTAAGTCTAATGAATCGAGTCCATTTCGGATTTCATGTTTCGGCGTCCAGTGTGGCCATAGCTTCTTCATACGTGCTTGGTTCGCTTGCATCCGTGTAGTTGACATGGTCGAGGCCTGATTGATAAAACTCTGTTGTCCTTCGAGCTCGTCCAGATCTCCTGGGTGCCGTAATATCTGGTTCGGATCCTTCGATCGGTATTTGTTGGACCATTTGTGTCAGAACTCTTGTTAGGTGTCCCGCCCTTGTGTTTGGTTGTTCTCCCCGATGGTTGTTGTCGACTGGATTCTGACTGGCCTCTTAGCGACTATGCCTTTGTCGACTCTTGTCGATTCGGTTGTGTCTTTGATTGCTTGGTCTTTGAGTTCGACGTTAGGACTTGTTGCCGATTCAGTGTCGGCAAGGAAGTTGGCAGTTTGTTGGAGTTTGACTGTTTGTCGAGTCTCCGATTCGGCCCGTTGGGTCGGTCCTTCTACGACATTGCTGTCCTCTTTGAAGGATAGCTTCTTACCTACTGTTTTCTGTTGGTTCCGTTGAGAGAAGATAGAGTCTTCATTGAAGACTATGTTGCTTCTCTGGATCAATTTCCGGTTCTCAGGGTCCCATAGCCGGTAGTCGAAGTCCCCATTGATTCCATAACCGAGAAATATGCAGTTTGTATCATGGGGTGCCAACTTCGTCCTTTTGTCCCTGGTATGAACACGTAGGCTTCGCATCCGAATATACGAAGCCTATTGTAGGTCGTCTATTTGCCTAATCATAGCGCATGTGGCACTTCGAGCCTGTAATGGCTTAGCCTAGAATTCCAACTTCAGTCTGGCTTGCTGGAGCATTATCATCACCCTCTCCTGGGTCATTCGGTTGATCCGTTCAACCACCCCATTCTGCATAGGTGTGTAAGGAACGATCTTTTGGTGCCGGATCCCTTTTTCGGACAAGTCCTGTTTGAAGGCTCTAGAGGTTTACTCACCGCCGTTGTCGGATCGGAGTGTCTTCACTCTATGTCTCGACCGGTTCTCCACTTCAGATATCCATTGAGTGAACACCTCGAGCGCTTCATCTTTGGACTTGATGGAGTATGCCCAAACTTTCCGTGTATAGTCATCAACAAATGTGATGAAGTACTGGGAGCCTCGTAGTGATCGCTTTGGCATGGGCCCACATATGTCTGTGTGCACGAGCTCTACTGGTTGTCGTACTGTCTCGTAGTGGAGAGAGTGTGGACTTCGGGTCTGTTGCCCATATCGACCAGGCTCGCAGAAGTCCGTCTTTGCTTGGAGTTTCGGGATGTAGCCGACCGACATCAGCCGATCAAGTTCGGCTTGAAACATTTGGCCGAGTTGGCCATGCCATAAGTTTGGGTCGGTTTTCGTTCACGGCCCCTTCAAGGTTGATCACCATCAATGGGTATAGATTATTATACTTATGCCCACTACCGATTTGGAGGTTTCTTCGGCTAATCACCCGTGTCAACTCATGTAGAGTCCTTCGATACCCGTCTTCGGCTAAGATGTCGATGGAGACCAGACTCCTCTTTAGATCGGGTACGTGCCTAACTCGGTGCAAGGTTATTGTGTTGCCATTTGGCAATCTAATGGGAACCTCCCCGGTTCCGGCTATCTTGCACTCCTGCTCGTTTCCCAGGTGGACTATGCCGCTGGCGTCGGCTAAATAGTTCGAGAACCATTCAACGTTAGGGGTCACGTGAAATGTGGCACCAGAGTCTAGTAGCCACGTGTGTGCAACTTGTGCACTGTAGAGGACTTCTCCTATCATCAAATCCTCTAGGGAGAGGATTTCTCCGGGTCGGGTGTCGGCAACATTGATCTGGTTGCCGATTGGAGAGTGGTCCGAGTCGGAACGTCCCCGATTCCACTCGAATCGCCGACCACTCTCTTTTCTTTTTATTGACCAACAGTCGAAAACATTGTGGGCAGCTTTCTTGCAGCGTGTGCAATACTCACTTGTTCGACCCGTTCTCGACTTCGACCGTTGCAGGTCACCCCTTGTTTTTGATCGGCTGTAGCGCTGATCGGTTCTGTCGCCTTGTTCTTTCTTTCGACTCTGTCGGTCGAACGACTCGGTCGAGTGATGGGCTTTTGCTAACTCATCGATGGTTAGTCCCATTGATTTTCACTTGATGGTTTCGTCCAGATTTAGGATCGGTTGGCTATTGGCGTATGTCGTATAGAATACCTCCAAGCTCGTTGGCAAGCTCAATAGGAGGGCAAGGGCTTTCACTTCTTCTTCAAAGTTGATCCCTTGTGACGAGAGCTCTGACAACACCTGACTGAAGGTGTTGATGTGGGAGGTTGCCGGATCGGTCTCTCTCATCTTCATGTTGAACAATTGTTTGATCAAGATCAGTTTCAAAGATGAGGACTTCTTCTCATAGACGACATGTAGGTTCTCCCACAATGAGAACATTGTCGTCTCTTTCGCCATGTTGAAATAGACGTTGTCGTGAAGATTCGTCACTACGCATGGATCGTGAGGCGGAACCGCCGGGGTTCTGGACCAGAAGGATTTAGAGTCGATACAAGCTTTGGCGAGAAAGTACTTAAGATAGATTGGGAAAGAGAGAAGTTGAGATTACACGATTGATTTGAAAACGAATTTCTTCCTCTTAATTTTCGTAAAAAAAAAACCGTGTTTTTCTCCTCCCCCTTCCCTCTTTTATAGATGCTCTCATGCATATGATGCATGTGAGGGTACAAGACATGCATAAATTGCATGTTTGCCATTTGGCGCTTAAGTATTACATGTGGTGCATGCTAACCATGTCACTCATTTTAGCTCTCATGGATGAGAATTTACATGTAAAAGTACAATGATAGAAATATAATTTTAACTAAATAGCATGGCTTAATGGTAAGCCAATTGACTCCTAACTTGGAGGTGCAAGGTTCGAATCCATACTTGCCCTCCTTGTATATGTAAATATGTATATATATTTATATATTTATTTTATCTAGTCATCGGACGCCGGTTCGCCGGATACCGGTGCCTCGCCGGATGCCGACGCCGACGTCGGATACCGATGCCGCATGCTGTCGGATCACCGGCTCCATCGCCGGTCCGGTTTTGGTTGGCCAAAACCCTTTTCGAGTAGCTAGCCACCTCCACTCTTAGTTCAAGTTACCTTGAACTCTCTATGCTCCACACATAAACACAAAGATAATATCTTTTGCTCCACCTTATATATGATGAGAGCCGTATTTGTCGTGCCTATGTGGGATATCTCACAATTTTCTCTTTTCTTTTCACAAACTTTATACCCTCATATCTTGACCTTTAGTTGTCCATTTCTCGTGTAATAAAGTGCATTCGAAACCTCCATCATTTTGTACTTAGATATTAAAAATGTTATCTTCACAATTATTGTATTACGTGATTCATACTCGATTTCGTACGTTTTATGGGATTTTCACACTATTGCCGAAAATCTTCACGACAATGTTTTCGGCCAGATGCATTCGGATGGTGGAGCGTGTGATTTCGTCCGTTGATCTCCACTCCTCGGTTGTTATTGAAGCAAGTTTTTCGCTTTGCCGAATGGCTTCGACCTGTCTTCAAATGATCAACACATCCTGCATCATCTACTTCCACAAGGCAAAGTTTTTGCCGTTGAATTTTCTGATTTCTACTCCTATTCCGGATGTTGAAGCCATATTCTCTTTCTGAACTTGACATTTCTGACTTGGTCTTTTCTTTCAGTTTCTTCTGTTGTCTGATGCCGCCAAACAACAAAACTTCGGCTCTGATACCAGTTGTGAGTACGAGTGCTAGGTGCGGAAACGTGTATGGATCTGTAGTCGGTACTGGACAACAAACAACACATACAGAAAATAGAATAGGCGTGGAGACTTATAGAGATGGAGCTTTAATGGAAAGCTTTAATACAAGTTTGAGCCCATGCCATTGTCTGTTGTTCGAAGCAATGCTTCTAGGCGACTTAGCTAACATGCATTGTGACGTGAGATGAGGCTTTGGGGCACAACTAATGAGAGTGATTGACTATGTACACCTTGCCCTAAACAAGTTCGAGAGTTTGAGTATCACACTTTGATCCAATGTTTTGTCATTGATCATATTTGAACATGCTTTCCACAAATCTTCGACCAAGCCCAATCCTTGCACCAATTTCTCGCACAACCACAATATGCACTCTCGATTGCAATATTCATTGGTAAAGTTCTTGAACGAGACTCGCTACTCACTTTCACATGTTTAGCGAGAAATGTAATATTATTGGTCTTATAATAGAATCTCTCTCTCTCTCTCTCTCTCTCTCTCTCTCTCTCTCTCGGTACGTAATTATATTAACAAATGTTTGTGAAAAAAACTACTTACAATGGGTGTCAAAATGGAGTATTGTCATGCATTAAGTACATTGGTAGGTGAACATGTTGAATTGCCAATAGACAAGATGAACACTCCACTAAGGAAAGAATTTCCAATTGCTTCAATAAAAACAATTGTCACATTGGTAGATATCCATTGGAGCCTACAATTAAATACAAAAGCATTGCATGTACCCAAATTATGACGTGTTAAGAATTAGGTAAGTAATTAAGAGTTAATTAGTACCTAATTATGTGATTAAGTTAAGCGCGGAAGATTAAGTGATATGTGTGTGTGTGTGTGTGTGTGTGTGTGTGTGTGTGTGTGTGTGTGTGAGAGAGAGAGAGAGATACACTTATGAATAACACAAGATGGGGGATGAGTAAACTAGAGTGTATATTATAAAACATCATCAAATACAAAAATACCCACAATGAGGTATATATACATCTCATGTGCAAAGGTGCACATGTGTGAGTAGAATATAGGTACTAATGTGTAAGTCCTATATTAAATGTACTTAGGAGTGGAAGATCTAGAATATCCCACTTAAGTACAAGGTCCTATTTAAGGCGTTATAGTCAACACTTCTAACTAGATTCTATCTAGATAACTACGAAGTTACATGGTTGACTAACTAACTAAACTAAGTTGAGCTTGATCTCTGAACATGACGCAATCCCCAAGACTTCAGAAATAGAAAAACGATCTCCATATTTGATTTTGGGTCAACCTAACACCACTATATAGGTGTTAAATCACACAATGATAAAACTTGCCAAATTTGAATAATGTAACTCTAAATTTGACAAGCAATCAAACATTGTATGAAACGATGAGTATTATCTTCCTTTTGAATAATGTAAAAGAAGCAATTGACTATTGATGGTCCATGTTGCTTTAGAGCTAATCTGAAAGGCAAACCCCCAATTGAAACTCTCATGCCTATGAGCTTGTATACTCTAATACATATTGTAACAATTCGGAGTCCGTGGGCTCCCGTGGGCTCTCGTGGTTTTCCCCTTTCAGGGTTTTCCATGTAAACATCATGTGTCATTGTATTCATTTTTCCTATTTTTCATTTCCACTTGTGAGTGATAATCGATTGTGGCCGATTGTTAAGTGCTTGGATCGCACCACGACTGGTAATGAAGAAGAGTGCATCAACAAGGACGTAGTATGGCTAAAGGACCTACGAAGAGGGAATGGCAAGAGGAAAGAGGGCTAAGAGACATCCAAGTGTGGAAGGTCCATACCCTAAATGTAAATGTTATATAAACCACATGGTGGTGGCTTTGTAAGGGTTCTTCCATTTGTAAAGATCTCCCTATTGATTAAGAGCTAGAGCTTCCTCTCCTCCTTCTTGTAACCTTTAAGCTTAAGAGAGATTAGTGAAGTGTTTAGTTAGAGAACACTAATATCTCTTCCTTGTTGGTACTAGACCTCTTAGCAAAGAGAGTTAATAACATATTCATTACTCCTATTGTCTATATTCATTACCCTATTGTCTATGAGAGTGAGCTTGAGAGAGTGAGAGAGATATCGTGCTTAATCATTTATTAATCGTTAAGTGAGTGTGAGGCTCGGAGGTGTCCGACAACCATCTTCGACCGATTCGCCATCAAAAGGGTATACGCGGGTCCGAACTCCGCAAACGACATCGAGGAGTTAACTCCATCGATACATAGATCTTACACATCTATTTGGCGCCGCTGGTGGGGATACGACCGACGCTTGAAGTCGACTTCGAGTGGTCAAACACTCGTAGGCAACACACTTAATGAGGGAAGAAATTGAAAGGAAACCACTATTTGTGTTAATTAAAATGCTCGCTATTTCACATTTTAATTAAGTTAATTTTCTATTTTTTATGCTCACTAATTAAGTTAATTTTCAGTTTTTTATGCTAACTATTTCACATTTTAATTAAGTTAATTTTCTGTTTTTTTTAGTTGTAATTTACTCTTCCTTAATTGCCCGGACATTAGCAAGCTATTCGTCTGGTTAACGCTAAGCATTGTTGAGATTTAGCCGTTGCAAGGCAAGAATAATCACCGTGATCCTCGCTGATTACGATCATCCCATGAGACAAGAAACGGTCGTTGGCGCCAACAAATTCAAATTCCCCACTCAAAGTTTGTCGAAAGATCAAAGTTTGCCAAACCCGCATCTTTCGACGAACCCCCATCTTTCGACGAAAGATCAAAGTTGGCCAAACCCTCATCTTTCGACGAGCCCACATCCTTTGACGAAATATCAAAGTTGGCCAAACCCTCATGTTTCGACGAACCCACATCCTTCGACAAAAGATCAAAGTTTGACAAACCCACATCTTTCAACGAAAGGTCAAAGTTGGTCAAACCCTCATCTTTCGACGAACCCCCATCCTTCGGCGAAAGATCAAAGTTTGACGAACGCATATCTTTCGACGAAATGTCAAAGTTTGCCAAACCGACATCCTTCGATGAAAGATCAAAGTTCGACGAACCCATATCTTTCGACGAAAGGTCAAGGTTTGCCAAACCCTCATCTTTCAACGAACCCACGTCCTTCGACAAAAGATCAAAGTTCGACGAACCCATATCTTTCGATGAAAGGTCAAAGTTTGGCAAACCCTCATCTTTCAATGAACCCACATCCTTCGACGAAAGATCAAAGTTTGACAAACCGACATCTTTCAACGAAAGCTCAAAGTTTGCCAAACCCACAAAGTTCGACAAAAGATCATCTTTCGACGAACCCGCAAAGTTTGACAAGAGAACTTGGCCGGATCCTCATGGACGGAGATGTTCAAAACCCGACCCACACGCCAAGAGGAGTCCACACAAACCAAGCAAACACACGGTGTTGACCCATCTAACCCAGCTTGATACTACAGAGGGTGGTTAACCCCAGGGACGCTACCAAACATGAACCTCCCATCGAGCCCGGCAACTAAATCGCCTCTCAACACAGCCCCACTATAGGAGAGCCCAATGGCAGACCCGTTCGGCGTAGAGCGACACATACAAGATGTCACGCAAGAGTTACGTGTGATAGAACAAGAAATGCTCGCCCGAGATATTGAAGCCGCTTTGGCATAAAGGAAAGACAGGTTTGCGCGAGTGCAACAAAAACTTCACCTCCTAGAAGCATCGTTACATACGCACCATCGAGGTCGTGAGCTCAGCCCCTCACTGCTTTCGAGCACAATGGGCGACAACCCAAACAAAGCACACACGCAACGACACCTGACACCGCCACGTATGGACACGACCCCTACACCCAACCAAACTATCTCAGCACCCACGAACATTGAACTCGCACTAGCATTACAATCCATCTATACCCTTGTGGCATTGATGGAAAAAGAGCGAGTGCCCACAGACAATGTGAGAAACCCCACAAACGACAGCGGGAAGAGTACTTCCATTTCTAAACTAGTACCCCGTTTTCTCGGTTTCGGTGACGCTTATGATCACGTAGAAAGGTTCAAGCAAATATGTCGAGCTTATGAGCCCCTCACAAAGACCACCAAAGTAGCGGCGTTCGGACTTACACTCGATGACCCAGCCGGAATTTGGTTTACGACCTTGAATGAGGACATCGTCATGAATTTCGAGTATGTCATCGAAGATTTCCTAATAAACTTCGCTCGTCAAGGGAATAAATGGAACCCGATCGACCAACTTTTCGCCCTCAAGCAAGAAGCGAACGAAATTATCAAGAACTACATACGTCGCACGAAAATCCTTCACCATCGTTGTACGCCGAGCAACAAGATGTCAGACGACAAATTGATGAGCCGATTCATCAATGGGTTGTTTGACCTGACACTCCAAAATTTCATGATTGTCAGGATGTGTCGATCATTCACAGAAGCTTGCATGGTAGTGATGAGTTTTGAAGATTCAATGAGCGGGTTACGGATACCCACTCAAGCGCCTACGAACAACCGTGAGAAGCCCTCGGATCCCACTCCACCCATGCCATCGAGACCACCCTATATAGAAAGACCCAAAGCATACGCCCAAAGAGAAAATGAAGGTGTACGGTGTCACGAAGTTTCACGCACGTGTGTTGCTTGGGCGGGACCACGGGGGTCTCAGACTAGGGAGTACTCAAGGGATAGAGAAGACCCGAGGTTTGCTTTACGACAATACTGTTGGGAGACAGGTCCCTCCGGATGGAAGAGAGAAGAACAGTGCCGATGAACAAACTCGGCCGAGGCCGAATCCGGAAGTTCGACTCCTTCATGACTGATCAAGGGTACCACAAGACGCAAGCCGATCATTGCGTGTTTGTGAAGAAGTTCGAAGGAGGTGACTTCCTAATACTCCTTCTGTACGTGGATGACATGTTGATCGTCGGACGGGACCAAGTCAAAATACGGATGCTAAAGAAGGCTCTCAACTGGACCTTCTCAATGAAAGACTTGGGTCTGGCAAGACAGATGTTGGGGATGCATATTATCCGGAACCGGTCAGCGAAGAAATTATGGCTGTCACAGGAGAAGTACGTGACAAAGGTGCTTCACCGGTTCAACATGTCAGATGTGAAACCGGTCGGATCGACACTTCCGACAAACTGTAGGCTATCCGGTAAGCAAAGCCCGAAGACAAAAGCAGAGAAGGCGGATATGATAAAGATTCCATATACCTCTGCCGTCGGGAGCTTGATGTACGCAATGGTGTGCACCCGACCAGATATAGGATACGCAGTCGGAGTGGTGAGCCGGTTTATGAGCAATCCCGGCAAGGAGCACTGGAACGCGGTCAAATGGATACTCCGGTATTTGAAGGGCACTTCAAATATGTGTCTCCGATTCGGCTCCGGAAAACCTCAACTTGACGGTTTCACCGATTCGGACATGTCAGTTGATGTGGATACTAGCCGGTCTACATCCGGGTATGTAATGACATATGCAGGGGGAGCTGTTTCATGGCAGTCGAGGCTGCAGAAGACGGTTGCATTGTCAACCACGGAGGCGGAGTACATGGCGGCTGTGGAAGCCGGCAAGGAAATATTATGGATGAAGGACTTCATCGGAGAGCTCGGTATCCGGCAAGATGAATACCGACTCTATTGCGACAATCAAAGTGCCATCCACCTTGCTAAGAATGCGGCCTACCACTCCCGGACGAAGCATATCCAGCGAAGGTATCACTGGATCCGGGAAAGAGTAGATGACCAGGAGTTCACGCTGACGAAGATCCACACGACCAAGAACGGGTCAAATATGCTGACCAAAGTGTTGATACTCGATAGCTAGATGCATGTCGGAAGTGGATCAGACTAGTAAGACACCCCATGCCGGAGTGAAGGGGGAGTTTGTTGGGAGACAGGTCCCTCCGGATGGAAGAGAGAAGAACAGTGTTGGATGAGGAGTACCCGGCTACGGAGAGCCGGATGGTGCAAACCCGGTGAGAACCGGATGAGTACCCGGCTACGGAGAGTCGAATGGTGCAGACCCAGTGAGAACCAGATGAGGAGTACCTAGCTACGGAGAGCTGGATGGTGCAGACCCGGTGAGAACCGGATGAGGAGTACCTGGCTACGGAGAGCCGGATGGTGAAGACCCAGTGAGGAGTGTTCACCGGATGAAGAGACATATTCGTAAATATGCTTCTGAGAGTCCATCATGGCTATATTTGTAAATAGCCAAAAAGTCATATTGGTATAAATATGACTTAGGGCAAACTTTTTTAGTGGTTGTTGTCATTCTTGTTGGTGTAAGGAGAGAGAGAGCGCATAACTGTGTACAGAGAGAGAGAGAGAGGAAGCGGTCGTTGCCTCTGTTGTAACCGCCGCCTGTGGCGAAGATAGTGAGCACAAGGTCGTTGCGTCCGTGAACTCACGGTTGTACATTCTAACATAGTGATAGTTTGCAGCCTGTGGGCTGTCGTGGTTTTTCCCTTAGTTTGGGTTTTCCACGTAAACATCATGTGTACTCTTCTCTTTTTTGTGTCAAACATCTATTTCCCGTTTTTCTGTGTATGATTCTAAGCTCAGTTGTGGCCGAGCGTTGCGTATATACGAACAACCGTGAGAAGCCCTCGGATCCCACTCCACCCATGCCGTCGAAATCACCCTATATAGAAAGACCCAAAGCATATGCCCAAAGAGAAAATGAAGGTGTATGGTGTCACGAAGTTTCGCGCACGTGTGTTGCTTGGGCCGAACCACGGGGGTCTCATACTAGGGAGTACTCAAGGTGATAGAGAAGACCCGAGGATTGCTTTACAACAATACTACTTCCCGACCCCTTCCCGAGCAAGGTCTCGTTGCCCTTTGTTTTGTGAGGCTGGTGGCTCTCGTTGATCACGACTACCAATTTATGTTGCGATGTTTCACGCACGTGTGTTACTTGGGCGGGACCACGGGGGTCTTGGACTAGGGAGTACTCAAGGGATAGAGAAGACCCGAGGTTTGCTTAAATTACGACAATACTACTTCCCTACCCCTTCCCGAGCAAGGTCTTGTTGCCCTTTGTTTTGTGAGGCCGGTGGCTCTCGTTGATCACGACTCGTCGACCTTCTGTAGATCACCGTACGAGCCAAGTGACCAAACGGGTACAAGCAAGATGAGCACGCAACATGAACGCACAAGGGGACGATAACACAAACACGAATGTCCGTACGTCTTTATGAGGAGGAGAGGTGCATGGGCGCACCCGAACGCTCCCTCGTCACAAGACGTTGAACGTACGAGGAAGACACAAAACACACGCACAAATGCTCGTACGCCTTTATGAGGAGGAGATGTGCATGGGCAAGCCCGAACGGTCCCCTCGTCACAAGACGGCCGAACGTACGAGGAAGACACAAACACACACATAAAATGCTCGTACGCCTTTATGAGGAGGAGAGGTGCATGGGCAAGCCCGAACAGTCCCCTCGTCACAAGACGGTCGAACGTACAAGGAAGACACAAACACACGCACAAATGCTCGTACGCCTTTATGAGGAGGAGAGGTGCATGGGCAAGCCCGAAAGGTCCCCTCCTCACAAGACGGCCGAACGTACGAGGAAGACACAAACACACGCACAAAATTCTTGTGCGCCTTTATGAGGAGGAGAGGTGCATGGGAAGCCCAAATGGTCCCCTCGTCACAAGACGGCCGAACGTACGAGGAAGACACAAACACACATACAAATGCTCGTACGCCTTTATGAGGAGGAGAGGTGCATGGGCAAGCTCGAACGGTTCCCTCGTCACAAGACGGCCGAACGTACAAGAAAGACACGAATAAAGAAAGAAGGAGAGAAAGAAACACGAATGATATTGACCAAAGAGATAAATACGTGTTCAATTCTAACGCAAGAGGACCCTTTATAAAATAGGGTTTTGTTTACAATGGCAACTTATAGTTAATCACAAGCTCAATCAAAACATAAATATTAAATGCCCTTAGAGACAAGGCAAAACCGAACACGGCGAAGATGAACACATGAGCACCACCAAAATGCCAATCCCAACGAACCACGACCACCCGAACGGCGAGCACACGGGCTCGCAACAACGAACGTGGCGGAGCAACGTCGAACCAACGAAACTTGGGCTCACGAGCACTTCGAGTGCCGACGCGAATAAGACGAGCACGTGGTGATGGGGGGATGAAGGGCTATGAGATGAAAGAAGTGGTGAATAAGGAGATGAAGAGCTTCGAAGGAAAATTGGCGATAGTCTCCTCCTCCCAAAACGTCCTCCCGAATGAGCCCCCCTCGACCTCCTTTTATAGGAAAAAAAGAAGGGGGGGTCGCCAAATTAGTCTTCAATGAAAAAGGAATAAAATTCCTTAAATCACGTTGCACTATAAGACTAGATTCAAACCATGCACCTCTAGCTTATAGTCAATGTGACTATCCACTAGCCCACTAACTCTCTCTTATACAATATATAATTCTAGCTCTATAAATTTATACCATGTCTCCCCTCTACCTTTTATCTCTCCTCCTTTTCACCCTTTCTTTTCCTTTTTTTATTTTGCATATGCATAATTAATCGCTTTTGTGTGCACACACATTGCACATGCACATTTTTTACCCCCCCTTTCACCGGTTTTTCCCACCCTCGAGCACGCCACATCACGACAACGGTGTGCCACGACATCCCCCACTCAAAACACCCCCACAACCACCGGTACATAGTCTCACCCAACAATCACAGGACCTTATCGAGTGGTTCCAAAGAGAAGCATCATGCCCATGGTGTGGTAAAGAACACTTAGTACTTGACTGCCCCCAAAAAATGAAACGGATTGGCGCCAATATGTTATCTATCGTACCATCAACGATTGGCGCCAACATCATCACATGAGGTGTCCGACAACCATCTTCGCCTGATTCGCCATCAAAAGGGTATACGTCGGTCCGAACTCCGCAAACGACATCGAGGAGTTAACTCCATCGATACATAAATCTTACACACCGATCTTGTTCTCAACAATATATTCAAGCTTGAGGCAATGGATGTTGTGATTTCACCATGTTTGCATACATATCATGTCTTGTGCTAAGTACAATTTTAAGAAAACAAATAATACATGTATAGATTGTAAAAGTACAATTGGTTCTTAATGGTACTAAGCTATGAGTATATATATCAACACCTCATGTAGGTGAATGTAATGAGAATTGTTGATTCAGCATGTACATTTAATCTAGTCATTACTTTACTATGTTCATTATATATTCATAAGTTGATACTAATGTCCTTCTATACATATGTGTACAACTAGTTTATTAGTAAGTTTAAACCTTGCATGTATGCACTATACAATTATTGAAGTATCAAGGAAACTTGTTGAGTACTAACCTCTATCTATATCACGATACTTGTAGCTTTAGAGCTAAGCTCATTCCATGTAATAATTGTATTGAAACTTTAGTATTGAGCTAATGCCATACATTGTTGTCTAATTGGTAACCTATTTTTGTAGGTAGTTTAGCACAAACTTCATTTTGTATTATCGTGTTTTAGCATTAATGTAGGACCAAGTTTATTCTATGATGAAGTGTGTAGTTAGTTTAGTACGAACATCATTACTTAAACAATATTTCTATATTTATGTGGTTTACTACTAATATAGAACCCAGTTCATTCTACTTGAGTATTAACTTCATTCCTTAAACTGTATTTTATTTTGTATCCATGTGCTTGAGTATTGACGTAGAACCACATTCATTTTGCAGTAGGTGTGTAGCTCATTTAGTACTAATGTTATTAAACTATCTTTCATTCAACAGTGGAATGTTTTAGTGCGGATGTAGTACTAAATCCATTCTTTATCGAGATATTAACAATCGGCGACGGTTTAGTTCAAGAGTGTCAAAACCAAATCGTTTTAAAATTTTGAAACTTGAACCGAACCACGAAACCGTTTAAACTAAACTGTTAGGTAAAAATTCAAACCGTTAAACCCGCGATTTCATAGTTCAGTTTCGGTTTTCAACTTAGGTCGAAATTTAAATTTTAAAATTTTCCATTATTTCAAATTTTAAATTTTCAAAAATTTTTAGATTTATCCTAAAATGTGAGAATTAGTCTTAAAAATGAAAAGGTTTTTTAAAAATTTTAATATTTAGAAACCATCAAACCATTTAAATCGTCTAAACCACAGCTTCAAACCAAACTGTTTAAACCGTTTACCCACAGCTTTGCGGTTCAGTTCGGTTCAAACCAAACCGTTGTCGGTTGTTACAAGCTATGTACATGGGTTAGTATTAATTTCATTCACTACAACTAAATTTGGGTGTTTTATTACCAATGCACGCAACACTACTAAGTTCATTATGTATATAGCTTTACACAACTGCATATACATTGTTCATTTAGCACTAATGTGGCACTAACTTGTCCTAAAAAAGAGGTATGCAGCTTGTTTAGTACTAAGTTGATTTTGTACATGTGTATTTGGGTCAGTTAGTGCTAACTCATTTTACATGGAGATATAATGTTGTTTACCACTTATGCCACAAATCTCACAATGAATAATGTAGTGTCTGATAGCACAACCCAAGTAAGGGCATGGAACAACCAACCCCCATGCTAGTGTGTACATAATCGCCACAAAACTCCAAAGTTGGGTATGGGGTATTAGCTTCAAATAAAGAATCTCATAATGAAGTTGAATGCATAAGAAGGGCCCTTAAATATGTGGAGTGTCTAACAACATTGAATCTCTGAGCTCAAGCTCAACCTTACCCATAAATGTAAAATGTATAGTTATTGTCTCCATTCTTCATTTCATTATTGTGTGTGTACATGTACTACTCGATATTTCACGATATTAAAGATATCCAAGAGCCTAGGAAAAGGTGTAATGCAACACGTAAATTATATGGAAAGTTGACGAATTTCATAGCTTCTTAGAACGGTGGGTCATGCATATTCTCACATAGTTTTGTTTTAATCTCATGATTGTGACTAATGGTATTGATGTGTTTTCAAATAATGCTAAAATGATTGATGAAGTTGAAGAGGAAGATTATGGGTCCTAACATGATGAAGACTTCTATACCATCCACGCACAAAATAATATATATATATATATATATATATATATATCATTTTTTACTTAACAAAGTTTCCCATAATATATACCTCTTTTGTGGAGAACATGCTCATCCCCTCTCACATTCCATATTATCTTTTTTCGTTCAATCGAAAATGTTTTGGGTGCCCTTGCTCCTTCAAACCATCCAATGCTATGAAACTAGATTAATCATGTTCCAAAGCAGCATTGTATTGCATCCCTAGGGCCTTTTTATGGAAACAATGCGAGAAGTGACAAGATGAGAGCCCAAGGATCGATGAAGCCAAAGAAAATGAAGGTGAAGATTGAGAAGAGATGTCAAGAGGAAAGTGAGGATTGAATTGCCTCAACCCTGGCACCTTTTTTTGCACATATTTGAGGATGTGCAAGTTTGGGGGGAATGTCAAGATGTGTGGGGTAATAATGGGGAAAAGAACAATAATGTTGATTTTTATAATATGTCAAGAATTCATGACCAATGGAAGAAATAATGAGGAGATGAAAATTAAAACAAAAATTAAAGGGTGGCTTAAATGGTAAGACCTAACAACTTGAAGAATAAGATTGAGAGTTGCTTGCAAGAAAACCAAGATGGCAAGGTTCTCAGTGTGAAGCCTCGGTGCTAAGGAGGTCCAACATGGACCTCCTCAAAAGCAATAGACAAGCAAAACATTGTTATCTTGCAAGAAGGCACTTTGTCCACTTCGCACAAAATCTCTGCACTAACGTTGTGGTCATTCATGTCTCACCACGAGAGAACCATTTTGAGTTCTAATTATGAAAGAACTCTTTCAGTTCTTTCGTGTAGGTTTAAGTGAGAAAAGAAAAGGAACTTGACTTTGTAGTGTGTTACGGGCATGACCATATAATATCCCGTGGTAAGTTGTACTGTAGTACTTAATTCACGTGTATAGAATACTATGGTATAACTTACCACGGGATATTATATGGCCATGCCCATAACATAGTGGGTAGAACAATTATATTAATGTAGTGACAATTTTGGGATGGGTGGTCTAGAGTGGTAGGTTGATGAGAGTTTGTACAACCTTCACAGTAAAAAGGTTTTGCATGATGAAGTTCCACAAAAAAATAAGCATGTTCTCTTGTGGAGAGATTTTATGAATTAGGTTGATCTCATGTCAACTTCACATTTATTGTCATGTCCCTTTGTGCCGAGTTGCTTGAGAGATATGATTTCAATTGGTGGGTTGGCAAATGACTCATGTTGGCCTTTAAGAGAGAATGACTCAATAGGTTCCACATAATAATGAGTGTTCTCTTGTGGAGAGCATCACAAGGACTTCTCTCATGTTGGGCCATTGAGCAGGGAATAAATAGGTTCCACATAAGAATGAGTGTTCTCTTGTGGAGAGCATCACAAGGACTCAACAATAAGCTCTTGCTCAGTTCATAGCTTTCAAGGGATGTCTTGTTAGATAAAAATAGAAACCTCTCTTAAAAAAACATGCACCACATTTGTTTCTGCTAGCAAGCATCTATTCTTATCATTCCACGAGCTCTTCATTTCAACAAAAAATTATTTCAATCATTCACATCTATTGCATGCTTCCTTGTCATATCACTTATGCTTTGTAGCTCCATTTTTTACTTCCATTTGTTATTATTGGGATTCCCTTTCTCTTCCAATGGTCATTTCAACAAGAATCAGAAATTTTAAAAAACTTGAACCTTTTCGTCGTCACGAACACTACATTGCAAACATTGCTCTGTTAGTAGTAAATAATCATCTCTTTCGAAGAAACCAAAATCTCACATGAGGGATCGTGTATAATTACTACAACATAATGAGAATATCACCAGGGCATGAAACAAGTTAGATTATCAATGTCATTGGGCCATTCACAATATGGTGCAAATCAATGATGTGGAATTTCATTCGTTAAAAAAATGCAACTTCACTTGGTGTTTTACATCTCATTCTTGGAACTTGTGATTTTGTTTCCATTCTCAACCAAATGGTCCTACCTCCAAATGTTGTTGTAGTGCAACTTGTTGATGGCTAAGAGTTCAAAGTTGTTTTGGAATCCATGATCATGCATTAACAAACTATACTACCTTGTCGATTGGTTAGGTTATACACCTAACGATTAGACTTGGGAAGGGTAAACCTTTTAGGTTCAAGCATTGATTTTTGCCTAAGAAATGTCATTGGATGAGTTCAATGTTATTTCACTCTAGTGTTGTTCTTCCCACACATGTTGAACCCATTCTTTAGTGAATATTATCCATAGTGATTCTATTTTGTTCTTCTTAATATATTAAAAGTTATTGCTTCAGAAATGGTAGAGCCGTTAGCAAGCCAATGGTGCAAGTGAAATTCAACTTCTCTCTATAGAACATGAATGAGGGGAGCTCACCTTAGAGCATACGCTCGATCCACTCGACAGTTTGTAGCAAAAATTTGTTATTTAAGTATCTTAGTTCATGCTTTGCAACTTGTGGAGCTTCTCATGGAAGGAGGGGGGTGGTATCATGAATATGCAAAAAACATAGGGCTTTTAAGATAGAAATCTTGTGCTTCTAGTCCCATTTTGGAGCGACAGATTCCAACTCCCTCTCATATTCAACCTATTGATAAAACTAGAGTTTGAAGTTATAATTGTTTTAGAATCCAAAATCACGATGTGTGTGATCGTACTACCTCGTTGATTGGTTAGCTATACACTTAGTGATCATATATGGGAGTTGTAAAGAATCTTGTCAATGCCTTGGGATCTTGTAGCGGAATTATATTATCAATATGCTTAAACACGAAATCCCAATTCATGTATTATGGATCATGGAACTTGAGTTCAAAGGAGGGGTATGGGGTCATGAGCATATAAAATTCCATGACCTGATAATTATTTCATATTCAATATTGTATACGTTCACATTATTGTCACATGTTGTGTTGTGGTCATTGTACCGAATTATGTGATAAGTATGCATGATCACACAGTGGAAAGCATGTATCATAGCTAGGTTGCATGCACACACGAGTCTACTTATATAAGGAAGATTTCAATGTTGTTGAATCATTTTAGCTCAATGCCAATCTTTCACATTGCTTGAGCAATTGTCCTTCATGTCTATAATAAAATTCCCTTTTCTTATTTTCTTTTCTCAATCTAGTATTACTTTTGGCTTCAACACTTGACATGTACTAGGGAAGAATGTGGTAGGGCTCTCACTGTATTGAACCCTTTGTAGCAATCACAATTCATTCAATATTCATGAGTTTGGTCCCTATTTTTAGGGCTATACCTACAAATTGGTGTTCCATGCTCATTTTTGCTGCAAAACCCATGCTCTTGATCTAATGTGGTGCTTGGGGCCCCATTTATTTAGTGGTAAGTTGTTAACGTTCTTTGTTTTTTAAACTTTTTTCTTTTCTTTTGCCTTTGGTTTTTGTGATTGTTCCTCTCTTTTTTCTATTGTTGCCATCCTCCTAATTGATCTCCTTTGTTTCAACTTTTGATAATAAGACATCTTCACAAATGTCTAATTCTTCATGTAATTTAGTGTTGTTTCATATTGTTTGTTTTTCTTCTTGGGTTTCTTTCTTTTCCCTTTAAACCTTTCTAATGCTATAGGAGCTTCTTCCATTATTTCAACAAATTGATCATCATTTCCCCAATTGTTTGTGCAATGGCACCTCTCAAATCCATTCTCAAAGTTGAAATAAAGTATTCTACGAGCATAAATTGCATGGGACTTTCCTTTAGTGCCAGTCTGTTGTCGCGTTGTTAAAATGCTTGGTTATAATCTTCCAACAAATTATCTCCTTGTTTGAAACTTTTTTATTTATCCTCTAACATCATTTAATGTCTTTTCAAGTTTGAATTTCTTTAAAAATAATGTAATCAAGCTTTTGAAATGCTAGTTGTTAGCCAATCCAATGGTTTCTATTTATGTTGTGCTCGAATCCTCCGCCCTTTCCATTTTTTTTGCTTTGAAACGCATTACACGAGCAATTAGATTATATATCATCGAGGAATAACCGCGTGAGATTTATAATTTGGATGTATATTTCCCTTGTTGTTTTCTTCAAGTGTTGAAAACAATCTTCTCTCTAATCCTTTGTTTGACCAAGTTTCGAGTTGTTCTTGATGTCATTCACTTTGTTCTTTTGGCAATAAGATCCTCCAACTATATTTTATAGTTTTCTACTCATATTAGTCTTGTAGCTTGAGTCCGTTGGCCTTTCTTACCTTCCCTTACACAATATATGAAATACACTTCCTTTCTCTCCGTTTTTAGTTTCTATAAAACCTCCATTTTGATATTTGATGCATGATCACTGTTGTTCATGCTATTATTGACACATGCATCATCATAATATGAAAATATGTAAATCAAATTGCTTCTAAATCCTTTCCCTAAATCCTAAAATCTCAACTTTGATATTTGATGTCTAATTACTATTGTTTGTGCTATTATTAACACATGCATTTTGAGAAATATTGAAATAAATTGAATTGTTTCTAAATCCTTTCGTGCTAAAGAAGGAACCTATAAGATCACCAATATTGTCGGGAAGATTTGTAAGTTGTAGATCAAAATGTTGCTTAGGGACTTCACAAATCACTTAATACATAATAATGACAAACAGATAATGGCTTGAATTCACGTAATATATTAAGATAATTGAAATAATCGAGTTCTAAGTACTAGTATTAATGAACTGTATTCATACATTTGTCTAATAGTATGCACTTTAAAATGACATACATTCTCTCCTTACAAAAGATCACATAAAACTATCTAGAGTGTACACAATCCCAATAAAATAGTTTAGTGTGAAACTAACAAGAGCCATTTTACTTGTCGGGTTTTACTTGAATGATGTTCACACATAGGGAAGTGATCCTTACTTGGTCAACCCCTAAAATACGAAAAAAAACCACTCACACTCACGGAGTTTTGAATAGATGACATCCTTAATAGCGGAGACAAAAAAGAGGGAGAAGAAACTCTTAGTCAATGTTGTGACTAAGTCACACTTTAGATTGTCAACTAAGTTATAAAATATAAAATGTTCACATGGTTGTATGGATGCACATAAGTAGTTGGCTATATAAAAAAAACAAAGCAAATCAATGGTCTAACCTTAGTTATATCCCAATGTGGTTTGCCTAGGTAACGAGTAAGTAAGCTATAATCCAAATTTCAATTGTGTTGTGCACCTTTCCCTTGCCACACAAACCCTCTATGATTAGGTTGTGCACTCTTTTGACAAACCGAAAGACCCTTCTACTTACCGGGATTACCTCTCTTTGGTTTCTGGCCCCCATCCAATCAGTGAAATCTGCGCAGACAATATGTGTTCTTCGAGAAGATGTCGTCCACACTTGTATTGCGATTGCCACTACGACATGAATATTTGTTCTCTCTTTCTCTTCTCTTTCAAGGCCTCCTCCGAATGATCGAATCCCACGTAAGCTCGCTCTCTCAAAAGTCCAAGGGTCAGCAGAGGTTCAAGCATGTCTTTTTCGTGATTGAGAAAGAGAGAGAGAGAGAGAGAGAGAAAGAGAGAAAGAGATAGCGACACCCCCATTGGAATGATGGCCAGCTTAAACGAACAAGCAAAAACAACTGGCATGAGGAAGGAGACACAACACAACACAACACAACACAACAACACAACACAACACAACAACACAACATGAACACACACACACACACACACACACACATACAGGTATGGAATTATTGCCAAGACATTGGAAATTGGGAAAACACACAAGCACACACCACTTTTATTCTCATAACCTTGTGTGTGTGTGTGTGTGTGTGTGTGTGTGTGTGTGTTGTGTGTGTTCTATTTGTCCGCGCAGGTGTGAAAAGGGCCACAAAAGAAAAAGAAAAGGATTTATGGAGGAAGAAAGAAAAGTAAAAGAAAAACATCCTTTTATTTTTATTTTTGTTTTCCAAAAAGTGTTGCAAAAGTGAACAAGAATGGGACCAGCAATAATAAAAAAAAACAATATTAAAAAAAGAAGAAGAAGAATGCGATAAGACGGGATTTTGGGGGGGGGGGGGGGGGGGGCACGTTCGTATGCTGACGTGGCAGGGGAGGGGAGGGGGGGGGGGCTCAGATACCAATGACTGATCCCCCCACGTTCTGTCTCCGAACCCCCAAAAAAACATCTTCTTGGACTCCGTGCGGCGACTCGCTGTCTCTCTCTCTCTCTCTCTCTCTCTCTCTCTTCTGTGTTCTGTGTGTGTGTGTGTCTCTGTCTCTGTCTCTGTGTGTTATGGGCGAGAGAGAGAGAGGCAATGAATGAATGAACAAATTATGCAGAGAGACAGACAGAGACAGAGAGAAGAAAGAGAGAAGAGAGAGAGAGAGAGAGAGCTTGCTGCTTCGTCTCCCCAACACAATTGTTTTTCCGCCTCCTTTGCTTCCTTTCCTTCCGTCTGTTTATCCCATACATAACATACATATATACATAACATATAACATACATAGATAGTTCTTTCTGCATGGCGCCTCTCTCTACCTCCTCCAAGCTCCCCCCCGCCATGGCTCCCTACCTCCCCCTCACCTTCACCCCTCCCCCATCCCTCGACTTCTGCCCCCCTCATTCTCACCTCCCTAACCCTAACCCTAACCCTACTCCTCACACCCTCCCTTCCTCCACTTCTTCCACCTCCTCAAACCCTAATAATCCCTTCCCCATCCATGCCAACTCTGCTGCTCTCCCACACCCCCACTCTTACTGGAACCCTGATCAGCCGCCGCCGCCGCAGCTCCATTTCTCTGCTTCCTCCAATTCGTCCCGTAATCCGGAGGAGGAACGAGGCGGCGATCTTTGCCCTGCTTGGCGCACCATCTCCGATCCCAGCACCCTTCAGCTTAATCACGACACCTCCAGTACCGTCTCTACGCTCCCCCTGCAGATCACCGGCTTAGATCATGGCCATGGCGCTCCTGCAGCTCTAGGTCATTCTACCACAGACCATCGTCGCCGTCATCATCCTCATAATCATCTTCTTCTTCATGAGGATGCTCGCGCCTTCCTGACAGATCAGTCCAGCAGCTTTGCCTCGTCGAAGCTTGAGTCTGCGGCTGCTTCTGTGATCAAGGCGGAGTCCCCGGCAAGTGCGGAGGAGGTTTTGATGAGCCATGGTGGAGCTGGAGCTGGTGGTGCTGCCACAGCGAAGAGATCAGGGTCAGAGAAGAATGTAGCGATGGAGCGGCCAGGAGGAGGAGGAGGAGGGATGGCCATGGCCATAGCCAGTCTAGAAGATGGAAGTATTGGGCTAAAGTTGGGGAAAAGGACTTACTATGAAGATGCTGCTGCAGGCGGAGGTGATCCTGCGCCGGAAGCAGCTTTAATGGAGAACTCGACAAGTAGCAGTATGAGCAGCAGCAGCAGCAGCACTATGGCGGTGGTGAAGGCGGCAAACCCTAGTGGGAAGAAGCAGAAGCCATCTTCTCTGTATGCCGGTGTGGTTCCGAAGTGCCAAGCAGAGGGCTGCAGTGCAGACCTCTCAGGGGCCAAAGAGTACCATCGCCGCCACAAGGTCTGCGAATGGCACTCCAAAGCTAGCAAAGCTCGAGTAGCCAACATCGACCAGCGCTTCTGCCAGCAGTGCAGCAGGTCTAAAAAAACTGTCAATGGCGTCGGTCTTTTCTTGTTTCTTTTTTAGGGTTTCTGTGCTAGGGTTCTCTGCCTGTGTCCTTCCCTGTCTGTCTGTCTGTTTGTTTTTTCTGTCTGTCCGTCTGTGAATGCTTTGCTCGGTTTCTGCAGGTTCCATGTCCTGTCGGAATTCGACGAGGGGAAGCGCAGCTGCAGACGGAGGCTAGCGGGCCACAACGAGCGCCGGCGGAAGCCGCCTCAAGAGCCCATGTCCTTACTGTCCCCGAGCTTTGCTTTCTTCCCTGGTAAATCCGCTGAGATCTAGAATGCAGTAATTACAGTAGCAGATTTGTCTAGATGTTAGATGCAGTAATTACAGTAGCAGATTTGTCTAGATGTTAGACGCAGTACTTACAGTAGCAGATTTGTCTAGATGTTAGATGCTGTAATTACAATAGGAGGTTTGTCTAGATGTTAGATGCAGTACTTACAACCGGAGATTATACAGTCATTAGAGTTGGAGATTATGCCGTAATTAGAGTAGGAGATTGTCTAGATGTAGTAATTACAGCTGGAGATTATGCAGTAATTAGAGTAGGAGATTGTCTAGAAGCAGGGATTACAGCTGGAGATCACGCAGTAATTAGAGTAGGAGATTGTCTAGATGCAGTAATTACAGTAGGAGATTGTCTAGGTGCAGTGATTAAAGTAGGAGAATGTCTATATGCAGTAATTACAGGAGGAGATTAAACAGTAATTACAGTAGGAGATTAAACAACAATTACAGTAGGAGATTAAACAGTAATTACAGTAGGAGATTAAACAACAATTACAGTAGGAGATTAAACAGTAATTAGAGTAGGAGGTTAAACAGTAATTAGAGAAGGAGATTAAACAGTAGTTAGAGTAGGAGATTAAACAGTAATTACAGAAGGAGATTAATTCCAAGTTGAGCAGTGATATGGCAAACATTTGAAATCGTGTTGGTTGTGTATATGGCTAATCTGTGCGTGCGGTGACAGATGGCCTGCGGATGAATGCATTACTGGACCATCCATACTTCGGCCTGCAACGCAGATCTCCATCGCCATCGCCATCGCCACTGCTGTATAGCAGCAGCTCCACGCCACATCTGGCATGCCAATTAGGGTTAGGCGTGGCAGGAACAGGAGCAGGGCCATCGTCGTCTCCCCATGGCGTTGAAGCAGCACCCCCTAATTACCGCCGTGCATTTGACGCCCATCCCTTC
This sequence comes from Azolla caroliniana, assembly GCF_043228905.1. Taxonomy (NCBI): domain Eukaryota; kingdom Viridiplantae; phylum Streptophyta; class Polypodiopsida; order Salviniales; family Salviniaceae; genus Azolla; species Azolla caroliniana. The sequence continues at coordinate 20,655,501 of NW_028230438.1, forward strand.
GTGCAGTGTCTTAACTTTAATCCAGCCATAGCTACGACAAGCTCTGGGCCCAGCTATGGCGGCCCATCTTCTTCTGCTTCCCAGCTTAGCCTTATACCTAATTCTGACGCATCGCAGCCCTCCTCTGAGACCTCCATCTCAGGGCGTGCTCTCTCTCTTCTGTCATCCACTAATTCCTTGTCTCCTCAGATAGACCTTCTTCTTCCTCTTCCTCTTCCTCCTCCTTCTGCTACTGTAGCACTGTCTAGTCTTGGTGGTGCTTCTTCGGCCCTGCAGCTAGCTGATGAGCAGGAGCAGCAGGGATCCTTCGCAGCAGGGATCCTTCATCATCACCATCGCCACCAAGCTTCTTCTTCGCCTTGCCATGGAAACAATGCAGGCGCCGCCGCTGCCTCTTCTTCTTCCTATGATGGTATAACAGGGAGCTTAATGCAGCCTGCTTTCCATAGCCTCCTGGGATCCCTCCCTCAGAAGGGCATGGCTAATGCTTTCGCCAGCAGTCTAATGAATGCTGCTGCTTCAAACACCAGCAATGCCTGCAGCTTAGCCATGGATCATGAGGGCAAATCACGCAGCTGTACCATATCCAAATTCGAAGGCCAATCCATGTTTTCCATGATGAGCAGTAATCACATCCCAGTGAATGAGAGCAATGCTGGGTTCCCAAATCTGCAGAGTAATCAGAACCCTAATATGAGTTGTAATCAGAACCCTAATATGAGTAGCAATCAGAACCCTAATATGAGTAGCAATCAGAACCCTAATATGAGTAGCAATCAGAACCATAGATCAGGCAGCCGTCCAGCAATTTTGGACCTCATGCAGGGTAATTCTCGGCCTCAGACTCAGCAATTGATGGTGCAGGATGCCGTCCCATACACCACAGATTTGCAAGGCCTATCCATCTTTGGCAGACAAAGCATCATCTGATTCATTTCATTCTATTATTATCTTTCTTTTTTTCCTTTTGAATTTTCAATTGTGTGTTTTGATTGATTATTTCTCTTGTTTCATGACGTGTTTTATCTGTTTTTTTCTTTTGCTTTTGGCTCGAATCCATTCAAAATAACGTGCTAAAATCCACCCCCCCCCAAAAAAAATAAAAATTCTCATTGTGTTTGATGAGCAAAACAAAATAGACTGAATGGGATTGGGGGGCAATTGTTAAGATCATTATAATTCCCTCTAGTGTGAGGATTTTGTCATGTTTTGGCCTTGCTCGGATGTGTTTGATGAGCAAAACAAAATAGACTGAATGGGATTGGGGGGCATTGTTAAGATCATAATAATTCCCTCTAGTGTGAGGATTTTGTCATGTTTTGGCCTTGCTCGGACGGATACCCGAAGGTTCGCGACCATCCATGTCTATGGGTCATTTAGGGTTTAGGGTTAATAAGTTGGTTTGGCCTTCATCGGTGCGTCCATGTGATAAGCAAAAACTCGGGCGCATAATTTAGGACACCGCCATTCATGCCCATTTCTTGCTTTCATGTCCATTTCTATTACTCGGATATGTCCATGCTTTCCTCTAATGAGATTACTAGATATTGATCTCAAGGATGGATTAGTATGGAACACCCGAATGGATGGGGTAGTAATTCCAGCTGTTAATCTTGACATGAAGATATAATATGACATGTGTTTATGAGTTAACCCCCCCTTTTTCACATACTTTCTGTACCTAGGTATGCACACCCAAATCTTGGGTAGATGCTAGTGGTTGTAGCATTAAAACTCTAGGGGCACTTGTTTTTAAATCATTTTGAGCTAAAAATTTATGTATAGGTTTTGATTGTATTGCAGAGAATTGGCAACAAGCTGCATGCAAGCTAACCACATGGTTAGTCTAGTTGAAATTGGGAAAACTTTTGTCCCTAGTTGTTTCCAACTAAAGACATGGACCCATCCCCAAGTGGTCACAATCATGAAATAACTTTTAGAAAGTAGTGGACCCACCCCCTTATTATGCACACTTACGTAGACAAATGCTTCTTCCTCGTGCTTTGATTCCTTATCTTCATTACAGAAGGCCCTTCGACTTCCAACACATGGTCTTTCATATTTTAGTTTCTAGAGTAGAGTATAAAGTTTCAATCCAGATGTGACTGCAAATGTATTGTAAATAATATGAAATGAGCAAAGTGTGTATAATTGATATGCATGCACCTTCAAATTTGTGAGAGGCCCATTTGAAAAAAGCCCAATTTGGGGATTCCGAATCCATGATGTGTTCTTCTTTGGTTAGATGCTTGACATGTCCGAAGGACTTCCTCATACACACATCTTCAGTATAAGTGATGTGTTGTCTTTTTCTATGCAGTAACATAGACATAGTGGAAGATGGAGGCACCCCTTCATACGTAAATTCCACAAAGAACCAACTCAAACTATGAACTTTGTCTTGTAATTTTCTCTTGTAGTTGGTAACTTTCTTTCTCTCCATTATTTCTCTCATCTATAACCTCCTCTCACCACCAGTGACCCTATGTTCTCAGCAGTAACTCACACTTCTCATTGATAATTCTCTTGTTAATAAATTCTTCCTTTGACCGCCAACTTTGTCGTAATGAGGCCTCTCTCTCTCTCTCTCTCTCTCTCTCTCTCTCTCTCTAACTTCAATGCGATGGTGGTCCAAGTGTGTCTTTATGGAGTGGACGTGTGTGTGGGTTGGCACTATCTCACTTGGTGCATGGAATGAAATAGACAAATCCGTAAAATGTATTTACATAGATGATTGGGGGTAAAATTCTCACACATCCTATCCAATCATGATACTAGAAATAGGTCCTCAGCTCGTAGAAGTACTAGCCATGTAAAGAGTATACAAGTATATCACAAAAGTCAAGAATATGCATGGTCATAGACTACCCACACAAGCTTGGAACATAGGATGCAAGGTACAATAAGCGAATAAGAGCAAAATATCTATTGGAGCTCTATGTGATGTTACAAATTATGTGATCATTGAAGATAGATTACTAGAGGCACTAAAGATAAAATGGCAAGATGTTAAAATGTCAAATTTGGAATATTATATTGCAAATATTAATCCCCAATGTTCGCCCCAATACAAGTCAAAAGCGACACAGAATGTATCCAATCACATCTCACTACACTTCTTTGAACTTGCTCACACAAGTTAGGTGTTTGGGGTAGTGTCATGGCATCATTACCAAAATATGAAGATATGCATCAAAAACCTAGTGTAGGATGAATATCACCAACTTATTGCATGCTCAATGTTAAAGGTAATTCCCAAGATTTATGATGACTGGTTAGACAGTCATACTCAAATTTCCACGAAGAAGGGTGAGCATGTATGTGCATGCATTATTTTCACATCGAAAGAATTTGCTATAGAATAATAGTCTCCTTCATATGAAGGAGACACATATAATATGATTTACTCCATCCTAATAATCCCCCATTCTTAGAAAGGAGTCACATATAATATGATAGGCTGTTTGGGTCCTATTAGTCAAAATTGACCTTATGATGAAAGATAAACCATCTATTCTATTATTAATTCCTTTGTCAGTAAACCCACTCTATTCTATTCTATTCTATTCTTAATTCCTTTTTTACTAAATACACTAGACAACTCAACAACACCAAACCCATATGCGCGCTCAATCAGACTCTTTTATATGTCAAGGATTAGCATTTTGCGCGCTCAATCAGACTCTTTTATATGTCAAGGATTGGCATTTTGAGTTTGGCACTTACAAAAGCGAAACATATTATCAAATGAAATTGATTTTTCCCTTACACTATTCAAACATATGATATAACACCTTCCATTGATCATTTATACCCTTTAACCACTTTAGCTAGCATGTTTTATTGAAATGTTTTCCACCTATTGAAAATTTACATCGTCCCGCCCATCTCATGTCTCCCCACGATATGGGAAGATTCAAGAAACAAAAAAAAGACTTGAATTGGTATGCATTCCTTGCAAGGTACTAGAAGGTTCCATGGATTCTTCTTTTTCTTCTTCACAGACACAGGAAACAGACTTTTCTGGTAAGTCTCTCTCTCTCTGTGGTCTTTTTAGGGTTTCGCAAGTTCTAGCTTTCTTGTTTTGAACTGTAAGAGAAAAGGACATAACACACACACACACACACACAGCGGTTGCATCAATTGGTCGAAGGATGACGAGAAAGCTGCAGGCATATGTTAGAGATGCCATTCGTGATTCTTCTGTAGAGATTCTGAGATTCAAAAAGGAAAGCCTGAAAAGCATGGAGACGAGAATAAGAGCTGTAGTGTATGTTTCTTCTCTAACATATTCTAGAGGCTTCTTTTCTTTCAATGTACTATTTTTCTGATGTTTCATTGCAGTTTTTACGTCTTTCTGAGAATGGCTTGTTCCTTTTGATTCTTTTTTATTTCTGAAATATAAAAAAACAGGTTAGGGTTTTCACACATACTGATTTCAGTTTTCTTGATGAATGAATGAATACCAGCGATGTTCAGGCTGTTCTATGCAATGAGAAGATTCTGGAATTGGATGGTCGTTTTAATGGTAATATTAGAGAAGGGAGGGATAGTGCTGGAGGAAACATTAATGATTGTACTTGCACAAGTCCTTTAGATGTTTCCATGTGCAGAGTTTCAGAAGGAGATTCATATGCGGACAAAGGAAGAAGATGCCAAGCAAAGCTATTACATGGCAGAGATCTTGGAAGAGATTCGAGAACTCCATACCCTCATATCCAAAATAATCTCCAAAAACAAAGGCAAGTTTACTTGACACCAAAGATACACATTTATAGAGGATGCTCTCAGTACAAATTGCTTGAAAAGATCCAGACTGATTGGCTGTCTTGTTGGTTTTTGCGGTATACAAATGTAAAACCAATGCCCATGCATGCTAGTTTGAAGTGTAGGAAATTGCATAGTCTGGGCATGCTTTTCTAGTTTTCAGTATACACATGTAAGTTTGATGCAAGCACTCGAAGATGTGAGAGCCGCTTTCAATGTAATCTTAGCTGGAGGTGGCCTTGGTGTCTCATGGATACAAAATGAAGAGATTTTCATCCTACAACTAATTATTGTGGATATGATGTCTAAATATAGATATGGAAAGACTGGTTTTTACCAGCACCAAGGTGATTTATATAAATATAACCTGCTGAAGGAAATGCGTTTGTCTAATACATTGCTGCTCCTTATATATGTGATTTGGAAATTACAGGCTGCAGTTGATTTGTATAGTGTGAAATGCCCTCATATGCACGTCAGATCTCTAGGTTATCTAAATCCAAGTATTTAGAAATTCTAAACTATTGTATAAGTGTAAATATTCAAGCCATTCAATTCTTTTAAAGACATACATGCAGATGCATCACTTTTAGGTTTTCTGCAACATAAATAATAGAAATCTGTTTTTAGTTTGTCATTTAGATCTAAGCAGATATACCTATCTTATATAATATGTCATCCCACTCATGCCTACAAATGCCACCAGCTTATTTAGATCTAAACGAATGTATCTATCCCATGCCACTATTCTCATATCCATGAATATCAATCTGTACCTGTTTCAGGATGATCATATCTTTTTTGTGTGCAATCTAAGTACAAACTTTTTCAGGGATAACGTATGTAAAGGGGTTGGGTTAAGTAGTAAATTCAATTACACCAAAGTCTCGATTTTTATTTGACTGAAACAGGCTAATCTACAGATTCTTGCATACAAAATCAGATCCATGATGAGGCATCAAAAAGCTGCAGTGAAAGTCAAAAGGAACATGAATTTGTTGAGGATAATCACGAAGACACTTTTCACACATCTTCCTTTCCTTACCAAATTGATACCAAGGCATCAGAAATCTGTAACAAAGCTCAAAGAGAACTAAAAGTTCATGAGCAGAATCTGCATCATTCTTGCATTAGATTGCTCAAAAGGAAAAACGTATGTTCTACTGATGAGATCCCTGTTACTTCCTTGCACCCAGAAGGAACTGATGCTTTTGAAGCTGGGAATGATCAGAGCTCCTTCAGGAAAGATTGTACTTCTGCAGCTTGTGTTCCAGAAGAGGATGGACTTGGAGCAGATAACGACTCTTTCATGACCAAATTTGTAGGGGAATCAGAAACATTAGTGCTAAATAAGCCTGATGTAATGGAATATGGTCCATTTGAGGCATTAGATGTGAAGGATAATCTGGAAGTAATGATCGATGGATCATTACAGGATATGGCCAACTGTAAACAAACAGAATCTTGGACATCTGGTTGCTCAACTCCAGAAAGAAAAGCCACTGGGACAGGATGCCATAAATCGGATGTGTGGAGAACATATCTCTTGTAAAGAAAATTTCCCAAGGATTTGTTCAAACAAGAATACTAAGAATTCCTCAGCTGACTGTATTTATACAATGACTGAATGTTTATGATTTATGCACAGCATAGAGGATGATGATGCTACAAGTGAGAGAAGAGGCGCAGCCTGTCAGGGAAGAGTTGAATCTCAGCCAAAAGCTCGTTGTGCACCTGACAAGAAAACAATCAAAAAGCAGTTAAATCAACCCATTTACAAGAGACTAAGAAGATGCAGACGATTTTCAAGTGTTGAGATTGAGTGCCTTGTGAAGGCTGTAGAGAAGTTTGGTACGGGGAGGTAATGAATTTTATTCAAAACGTTCTTGTTTAATGATTAATTGCATATATTGAAGGCTGATTTGCCTGCAAATAACCAGGTGGCGTGATGTGAAACAGACCTACTTCTCTTTAGCAAAGGATTTTTCTGCTGGAGACTTAAAGGTTATTCTTTGTTTTCAATAGAAGCTTTATGATGAATATTTATAAGATGACAGGCTCTGCATCATGGAAACACTGAATTCAGTTATGTGGTTTGGATTGGATGTAAAAGGATAAATGGAGATCATTAGTGCACTCAGCCCACTTAGCACCTCAGCATCGTAGATGTCTGAAACTGTCTTCTCTTCTAGCAAATCGCATATTGGCTATTGAGGATGGAGGAGGATGATAATGTAAAACCATTCTGATAGAAATTTGCAGTTTGGGTTGGCTAGTATTGTTGAAGTGACGCCATGAAGCAAAAAAAAGGCAGATTGTCATGAAAGGAAGTGAAATGTTAGTAGCTGAACCGACCTTCTCCGATATAAAAACACACCTGGGTCTATATATATTGCTGACATAAATCAACAAAGCACAAAATATATCCATCAAATTGAAAGAAGAATTTTAAATAAACTAGTAAACTTGTCTCGTCAGCATCTTTCTTGATCTTAAGCAGCATAGCATACCATAATTGTCTCTTCTATAGAGAGAAATGATTAAGCTGTGTTATCAAGGTACTTTTTCCTCCTATAATCAATAAACTCGTGAATTGTTTCTCATTGATGATAGGTTATTATGTTTAGGGGGACACAAAGTAATGGATGCAATCAATTATTGAAAACTCATGTAGGGTAGCTATGTGAGGATCTGCCATTTCATTACCACCAAATAAAAGCATCCACTAGATGGAAATAATTAATAATACTAAGTTAGCTCTATGCAATTATGTACCCATGGACAGGATAAATATGAATACAAATATTTATGTTACAAATATGTACGCGTAGCCATGTAACAATATTTATGTTGCAAAAATGGATACATTGTTATAGCTACAAATTATGGACTTGCTCGTTTTTTTATCAAACTTATTGTATATTTTCATATTGGGGTTCTTAATTGTGTACCAAATTAGCTTTTCCCCTTTCCATGTACTCTACTAAACAAGCTCAAGACATGGGATGCAATGTACAGAAAAATACCAAGAGCAAAATTCTCTCATCTAGCTAGGTGATTGACATTATGAAGTGGGTTAAGTGGGAGAAAAAAATATCTATTGAAGCATATCAAGTGATGCTATGAAGTATGTGATCATTGATTTTTTACTACAAAGGAGTAAGGAGTGTGACATAGTGATTGACATTATGAAGTGGTTTAAGTTGAAGGAAAAAATATCTATTGGAGCGTATCAAGTGATGCTATGAAGTATGTGATCATTGAGTTTTTACTACAAAGGAGCAAGGAGTGTGACATATAGATGATATGTTGATTTGGTCCCATATGTCAAATAGGTCAATTTTGGTTTCATCATGGATGGTAAAATATCTACTCTATTCTACTAATAAATATATGCTTGTGTCAAGTTGTTTGTGTGTTTACAAATATTTAATGTTAGCCATCACACATAAAATGTACTCGCTTTCTTTTTAAAGGGAATTCGAGAACTTTTTCTCACAATTTGGATTGAATGAAGTTTAAAATTTCTAGGATGTGCCATCAAGGTCTTTTGAATGAATGATCTATCATAATGTTCTAATGAGTGTGCCATACAGATATAAAGATGCCATTTTTCATTTTTAAAGTACATAAAGTTAATAATGGTAGCAATTGTAAGGTTCATGATGATTGAATCCTTAAAAACATGATTATATGCCAATTTTTTGTAGGACTTATTAAGCAAGAATAGGGAATATGTGCAAAGCATGTTCAATTGCTCTTTAGTTTAGTGGACAATATAATATGACCCTCATTAGAGCATAACTTGTACAACATGCCATCAAACAACTTGTCCACACACACATACTTGTTTATCACCAAACACACCACTCCCTTGGAGTAGGTTGATCTTGGGAAAGGGAAACAACTTTTGTTGTCGAGGCTTCAATGTCAAGATCAATCACACCCTTTCTTGTAGCATCTCTCAAAATCAACATTGTTTATGAATTTGACTCAAAGAAATGAGCCTTAAAGCCTTAAAACTTCTGCCAATCACATAAAGATTTAAGTGCATGGAAACCAACTTAGATCATGGACCTATCTCCATGTGAATAACAACACTAGTTCTTCAATGCTTGGATGATGGCAAACAATTGTTTCTATTGTAGGATAACAATCTTGTACATCTTTGATCTTTTGTCTTACAATGAGGAGTAAACAATCGTAAGAAATAGTGTCACACTTTATATTGGATGCATCATATGTAATGCAAATGCAATGGCTAGAAGATTATTTTAAATTTAGATGTATTTCTAAATCTTGCCAAGTCCGTTGAAAGGTGTAATGGGGATAAGGTCTATTGAAAGGAGAGGCCCTCGTGAGTGCATGAGTGTGTAGTAAAGCAAAAGACATGGAAGCAAAGCACTAATGAATCCAATCACAGGGTTTGATAAACTGCCAACCTAATACTAGAGGATGTGAAGAGGTATATGGGCATGTTTGATTGATTCGTTGGTTTGTGTCCACTCATGCTTAATGCTCTCTTGGTGTAATTCTATGAACATATATTTATGACTTCCATGCGAGACTTTTCCTTTGTTTTGTTCCATTGCCTATCAAATGGGGAAGACCATTTCCCTTTTTCTTTTAATCTCCTTATCCACCTCTAATTTAGAACCCCACGTGAAAATCTAGCTCATGCCATTCAAGACCCATTCACCAGCCAACTGTATAGGCTTATTCCCACACAGTGAATTATATTTAAGTTGGTACATACAAGTTAGATAACTATCAATTATAGAAACACAAGTTTACTTTGGAAAGTAAAACTCAGGCACGTGTGATAATAGGTGATATGTACATTCTTATTAAAGCTTGTGGTGTATTCCTTTCGCCTCAGACTCTTCATCCAGTTGGGTTTATTATATATGAAGTTGGCTCATTGTCCCATTGACGACGCTTGTCCATGTGCCCACATGCTCTCTTTATTGTGGCCCACTTTGTAATGAGACCATCTTCATTTTCTAAAAGAAGCCCTAGGTCCCTTCGGCCCTTCACATCCACCGCTTTTAAGAATAAGACCACCTTGCTGGAGTCCAATATAGTTTTGTGAAGTGCGGACAAACGACTGAATCTTTGTTTGAACTCTTGAAGTGTTTTCTTGCACTCAACGTTTCACTTGGAGACTCCACCCAATCCATCAGATCCTTCTTTGTGTGTTCGGGATGAATCATCGCGAACATACTCCTCGAGTAGGCCCCTTTCAAAAGTTTCCCAAATCGATATATTTGGCAAATGCTAAAGAGAATGGATTTAATACTTCGTGGAGGGCATGCCTAAGGTGGACATTGCACCACTCCTTGTGGTCACTCACCCCAATCGATACATGGCAAAACAAAGGAGCAACGGGGCAATAACAACATGACAAATTCAAGGATAACAACATTCACATTGGCCTGATTGATTGGGAAAAACATTGAGAGAGGGATATGAGGATGTTTCCGAAACCACACATATTGGCTAGCTAGCACTAATCCCTTTCTTTCGTTCTTTCTTTCATTGTCTTCCATGTGTGTGTGCTCTTAAAATGAATGATCCCGGGAGACTCAACACTAAATTTGGGAGCGTGAATTTTGCATTCGATTTTTTATTAAGAGTGTAAGTGAAGAAGGGTAGTTTTGTGAATTACTTTTGGGTAGAGACGAGGGGTATTTCTGCAATTTGTTTTCTTCGCGTTTTCTTCTTTCTCTTTTTTCTTCACACTGAAGACGAAGAAGAAAGGAAGGAAGGAAGACCTCCCCTGAGAAGGAAAACAGAAGAAGAAGAAAGACAGCAGCCTCTGCTTATGGCGTCCTTCCAGGTTCGTTCCTGTTCCCTCAAGGTTTCCTTTACGCTGTTTTAATCCCCACCCCCCCCTTTCTTTCTTTCCCTCTTCTAGATTCTCTTCTGTTTTCCCTATTCTGCTGAATTCCATCCTTTTTAGGGTCCGTTATTCTTGTCTTCATCTTCCTTTTTCTCCCTATGATCTGTCTTCCTAAAGCTAATGGATATTGTGGAAATCTAAGAGAAGCTCTGCTATGTAAAAATCACAACCTTTCTTCTGCGATGAGCGTTTCTGCTGAATTGATGCTACTAAAGTAGTCGTTGATTATGTCCATTTTCCCCTTTCTTTCTCATGAAGTAACCATTTTCGTAAAGCCAATGGGATTTCTGGTAATCGAAGAGAAGGTCTGCTGTGGAAAGTCACAGCCTTTTTTTCCATAATGAGCGTTTTTGCTGAATCTGTTCAAAATTTCTTGCTGATTTTACCTTGTTTCTTCTTTTCACGAAATTTCTGATGTATCCCAAGCAAGATGATCGTCCAACATTGTGAAATATATATCTGATGATGTATGTTGTTTTTGCATCAGGCTTGCACTACAGAAAGATAATTCTTTTTAGGTGTAGGAGAGATTATGTAATGGAATATGGCGTTTCTTTTAGAAATAGAGAAATCGCATTGGATTTAGAAATTTAGATATTGACTTAGATGAACTTGAAATATGGCTAGATTTTTGTTCCTGAAGCAGCATTGGGGTAAGAGATTTGCATTAAAAGTTGATAAACAGTAGAGAAACTTCATTTATCATATAGTGCATTTCATGCTCGCACAATCAATGTTCCAAAGTGACTACAAATATGATTTTTTTCTTTTATACTTTTTCTTCTGATGAAGCTTTTTGAGGTATTTTGCATCATCGAACAAGAAGATTGTAAGGAAGCTGATATATGTCTAATAATATATAGTATTTTCTCATAGAACCAATAGATTTTTTTATTTAGCTAAATGATGGTCAGATTCTTATATCTGAATACATGAATTTCCATAGACGTACTTGTCCGCAATTTCACAAGGGAGAAATTGTGTGTTTACATTGAATTGATATAAAAGTTCTCTTTGATTTGAGGCTTTTCGTGAACTATTTGAGGACTTTTGCATCAATCTCGTAACATAGTAAGATAGATGTTCGAATCTGTTGGTTAAGTGAACAATGGCCAATGGAGTGTGTGCTTCAGAAGGTAATGCATTAGATGAACATAGCCATTAAGGGTTGTAAGACTTACATGTATGAATAGAACCTTAGTTGAGCAGCAATCCTGCCCTGGGCATGTACTTATGAATCATGATGTACATCTTGTGTGCTACAATCTCTTGGATATCAATGTAGGATCTTGAAAAGTGATGGAACTAATTCTCGTTTTTCCTTAATGCGTGCAGATATTGGATTTATAGGTATTTAGAGACTGTATTATGATGACATATTTATCAGAAATTGCTCATTTAAGAGTCTAAATAAGTAGCCCAATGTACGGGGGCTCAAATAACCATCCAGTTCGTCCGTTGTATGAGTTTAGAACCAAAGGTGCAGTCCATGGCCACACCACTCCTACAACAGGATTGAAGCCCCAAGCAAGTCCAAGCATGGAACATACCTCAAATGCTCAATCACAGGGGCAGACAAGTTTGAGGTTAGTATTTTCATTTTAGCTGGCTGCAGTGTATTGTAGTTTATGCTTGTATTTACATATCCTATGACTTGTTTTAATTATATCTTCTTGTGGGGCTTGCCATGTTTCAGTCAGCATGATTGGAAATCGCAGTTAAGGCTGCCCCCAACAGATACACGCTATAGGACTGAGGTTTGGCTTTCTACAAATTTATTTATAGGGTATTTGGTGGGTTTCCTTCAAAGATTCTGATTTTTTCTTGATTCAGGATGTAACAGCAACAAAGGGTAATGAATTTGAGGATTACTTTTTGAAGCGTGAACTGCTTATGGGTATTTACGAGAAAGGGTTTGAGAGACCATCACCTATCCAAGAAGAAAGTATACCCATTGCTCTAACAGGATGTGATATACTAGCAAGAGCTAAGAATGGAACAGGAAAAACTGCTGCATTTTGTATCCCTGCAATTGAGAAAACTGACCCAAGTAAAAATGCAATCCAAGGTAAGTATCAAGAGATTTGTGTGGCAGTTTCTAGAATGGTACATTTCATGGATATGAGATGTTCGCATACACTGTACTGGAATCACTACTAAAAATTTAAGTTTCTTCTATTTTGTTTTCTAGTTCTGCTTTTAGTACCTACCCGCGAGTTAGCTTTACAAACCTCCCAAGTGTGCAAAGAACTTTCCAAGCATTTGAACATACAGATCATGGTCACAACTGGTGGAACAAGCTTGAAAGATGATATCATGCGGCTATACCAACCAGTTCACATTCTTGTGGCTACTCCTGGGAGGGTTCTAGATTTGACCAAGAAAGGTGTTTGCAACCTGAATGAGTGCGCCATGCTGGTGATGGATGAGGTATAGTTATTATGCATATTGTAGCTATGTTGATTTTTGATTGATTGATTTCATGAATAATGTTTATTGCCCAATCTATGGTAACCCCTTCGCAATTTTCTGGTCATGAGTGCACTCGTGAACCCTTGACTGACTTGTAGTATGAGGAGTAAGGGGGCTAAAGAAAGTTGTGAGTGTTCTTTGTCAATGAACTTGTGTTTGTTTTTTTGTCCAACAACTTCTCCTAGTGTCTCTTGTTACCCATATGAGTGTACGGGGCGGTATAAGGGTGGAACACTATAAAGTGGTTGTTGTGTATGTGTAATGTATATGAAGTGTGTGAGGATGAGTATGTGTATGAACACATGCACAATTATGTGCATGTGACAAGAATGTAACGGTCATCTTTTTGTAACAGTCATATTATTGACCGTTACATTATGTACTATATAAACCCCCTATGGGGCATGCAATGATATACATTTTTCCCTCTCATTTTTGGTGTATGTCTTTGTTTGTTTCTCTCTCTCTCTCCCTCACACGTAACCCCCTTGGGAGAATGGCTCCACCCCCCACCCATTAACATCTCTCGAGTTCCAACAAGGCATCCCTAAGCACTGGTGGTTCTCATATTCCATTACTTTTCATAGTGGGTAAAAGATTGGTTAAAGAGGCAAAGGTATCTCCACCTTATTTCGTAAAAAATAGTATCATTGAAAATATATGTACTCTTCAAATTCCACTTCATAATGACTCAATCGGCAGATTCTTTCTTCTAGAGGTGTGAGTACATATCTACCTACCTCAATCTCTAGCTGATGTGAAGCGGTATGTAGCTGCACTATCACACTACTCAGTGCGAGGAATAGATGTATGTACATATAAGAGGGGGTGACGATGAATCCATGTCTGGTGTGTGTAGAAAGTGCGCCTTATTGTGGGCCATCTTCTTACCAAGAGATGTTGTGGAGCTGATCCATGTTCTTTTTTATCCATTTTGAGAATATCAGTTTGGATGTACCTTATCTTTTTTCCACTTTGCCTTTGCCATCTTCAAATAGGGACAATCCAAGCCGTATTGGAATGAGGGTAGTGCATTTATGCTTATGCCAGGGGAGAGAGAAAGAAAGAAAGAAAGAAAGAAAGAAAGAAAGAAAGATGTGTTAACGTCTTTTAAGAGGCCAAAATGGCCTATAAGACCAAATAAGAGATTACATCTTAAGTGTTTTCTCATCTTTGAGAACAAATTAAAATAAAATAAATATTACACAGTAAATATAAAAGTAAATAACATGAAAAGAAAAGAAATAAGGGAATCTGGTTTTTGGCACATATGAGATCCTCAAGTTAGGTATATTGTAGCTTTTGTCTTCGAAAGATCTCTAGCATAGGTCGATCCAGAATGGAAATGTCTCCGAAGCGAGGGAAGCACCTACGATTGCGGGAGATAATGGCTTTTATATGTCGATGACAAGGGTGTCGGGGTCGTGATCCATGGGGCCGCGGCCTTCATGCATGGCAAATTGCCATTGCCCGATCAATTGTAACCCCTTTGTTATGTCCTGGTCTGAAGCCCATTTGTGTATCTCGGGGTTGACTTCTAGCATTAGGAGTGATGGGGCTAAAGAAAGTTGTGATTGTTCTTTGTGGATGAGCTTGTGTGGCTGTATTCTTCAACAACTTTTCCCGATGTCTCTTGAGCTCTAGCAAGAAAAGTCCTAGGCATCGTTGGTCCTCATATTCCATTACCTTGCGTAGTGGACCAAAGCCTTGTCTAAAGAGGCAATGGTATCTCCCTCTGATTTCATAAAAGACACTACAATGACAAACATAGTGTTCTTCAGATTCCACTCCTTGATGACACAATTGGCAAATTCTCTCTTCTAGAGGTAGTCGTGTATATTTGCCTACCTCAATCTGTAGCTGATGTGATGAAGTTTGCAGCTGCCCTATCACACTACGCAACGCATAGGATAGATGTATGTCCATATAAGGTGGCCTGATGACAAAACCATCCTCTGATGTACGTAAGAAGTTTGTCTTATAGTGGGTCATCTTTGTACCAAGTGGTATTTTGGGGCTGATCCATGTTATCTTGTTTTCCAAGTTAATAATATCAGTTCGGATCACTCTATTCTTTTCCACTTTGGTCATATTTAGATGGGGACAGTCCAAGCTATATTGGAACGGGGGTATTGCATTTATACTCATGCTATGTGACTCGGAACCATTGTTGCATTTCAACATACCAATAATGAGTGTCTCCATTTTCAGCGAGTTGTTTTGATGACATAAGTGCCAACCTTGGGTACCTTCGTTTAGGGAGCTCCAAAGACGTTGGATAAATGTCACTGATCGGAACAACGCCTCGGTTATTATAGGTGCTGCTCCCATCTCTGCCCGGATTATATCGTGGGGCACCGATGCTTTGTTCCTTATCATGCGAGCAATCATTGACACTAAAGGTCTCTCTAAATCTTTCCAATGATTTGCCTTGTTAAGACTCGGTCCCCATGTCTCTATTCCACAGAGAAGAGTTGGTGTAACAAGTGTATCAAATAACCATAGCTTAGTCCGTGGCTCTTGAAACTGCAAATGTGCACATTGTCTCCCAAGAGCACCAAGGGCTGCATATGCACGAGAAAGTCGGGCACAAGCGGCCTCCTGTAAGGAGAACCTAGGTCCTGTAAATGTTACTCCTAGGTATGTGTAGGAGCGTGTGTATTCCACCTTTTCCTCTCCCAAGAAGAATTCTGGTTCTGATCTTGTTACCCATGCTTGGGTGGTGTTAAACACCATCACTTTAGTTTTATTCATGTTGATTGACAAACCTTTGTCCGTACAAAATAGTTTTAAGGCATTTATATGTCTTTGTAGTCCCTCCGGAGAGTCAGAAATCCGGAGAGAGAGAGAGAGAGAGAGAGAGAGAGAGAGAGAGAGAGAGAGAGAGAGAGAGAGATTTCAATTACAGGCAGACAAGCTTTTATCTCCAGAATTTCAACCCCTTGTAGAGGAACTTATCGGGTTCCTCCCGAGAAATCGGCAAATCTTATTGTTCTCAGCAACATTCCCTGTGACTGTGAAGTCTTTCAAAGACAAGTTTCTGCAGAAGGCATATGTGATAAATCTGATGGATGAATTAACATTGAAGGGTATTACTCAATACTATGCTTTTGTGGAGGAAAGGCAAAAAGTGCATTGCTTAAATACCCTTTTTTCCAAGGTGTGGATTGCATGGACTCTTGTCTATCTATTTCTGTTATCCTTAGTGCAAATGCTAAACTACGCATCTTTTGGCAGCTTCAAATCAATCAATCAATCATTTTCTGTAACTCTGTTAATCGAGTTGAGCTTCTAGCTAAAAAAATAACAGAGCTTGGATATTCTTGCTTTTACATTCATGCAAAGATGGTGCAAACACACCGTAATAGGGTATTCCATGACTTCAGGAATGGTGCTTGCCGTAACCTGGTTTGTTCAGGTTTCCTTCTTCACCTTAATACAAGTGAAAGCGAATTCTGAAAATGAACAAGGCATAACTCAAGTTATTTTTTTTCTCTTTTCAGATCTTTTTACAAGGGGTATAGACATTCAAGCTGTGAATGTTGTTATCAATTTTGACTTCCCCAAAAATTCAGAGACTTATCTCCACAGGGTAATTTGCTTTTATTGTATGTTATGATATCTTTTCTAGCACAATCTCACCAGAGAATATGCCTGCTGATTTAAGAGAGACCCAAGGTTGTAAGGCTGATTGGTAGGGATGAAAATGTCATGTTTGCTCTAAAAATAGGGCTTTTTTTGCCTCTGCAATATAGTTATTGCGTCTCTACCACAGGTTTTTGAATTATAAATGTAACATTTCTCACTACATGCATCTCATTGTGGTTTGTAATGGTTTGTTTCTTTTTCTCTCCCATGAGGAATTAGTCATTAAACTGCATGAAACAACTCTTGTAGGTTGGACGTTCCGGGAGGTTTGGACATCTTGGATTGGCTGTCAACCTAATCACTTATGAGGACCGTTTTAATCTGTAAGATTCCATCTGAACCACTACCATTCTAATCTGTTAGGTTCCATGCTAATTTTGAAGATTAATCTGGAAGATTGTAAGGCTTATTCTCCTTGAAATTAAGGTTCCATGCTAATTTTGAAGATTAATCTGGAAGATTGTAAGGCTTATTCTCCTTGAAATTAAGGTTCCATGCTAATTTTGAACATTATTCTGGAAGATTCTAAGGCTTATTTTGCTTGAAATTAACATCCCAAACCAATTTTTTAATACTGTAACCTGTAAGATTGGATGATATTTTTGCACAATAATTACACTATTAACATGGATGTATTTTATATAAAAGTTGTTTTTTTTTTCAATTTACTTGCAGACACAGGATTGAACAAGAATTGGGTACTGAGATTAAACCCATACCCCCTCAAATCGATCAGGCCATTTACTGTCGTTGAATATCTTTCTGAGATGATGCAGTATAAGGGCTGATAATTTGTTTGAGCATCATCATCCTCCATATCATGGATGTTGGAAATTGAATTATATGCAAAATGACTTATATTTTCAGATACTAGTTTCTTAGGTTGCTTGTATTTGGATATAAAAGAATTATTTGATATTGCCCAGTATTTCTCCCTAACAAGTTGGTATGACTAACATGAATAGCTTCTTTTTTTATGTGAATTATATAAAGGATTTGGTTACCATCCTACAAGGAAATACGTTCCTTCGGTGTAATAACATTGATGAATTGCTCATTTTGATGAATTATTCTGTATTGAATGAACAATGATACTGCTGGTTTAACTACATCTCGGGGCATGCTCTTTTCCATGAGTTCCTGTGTGGAAATTTGAATGGAATATATTTTAGTTGTGGAGTCCCCTTTCAAAACATTCAGGTTTCTAAGACGCCCCTTTGTAGTAATTAAACAATGTGCTATTTACACTATGTGCATAGTTTATGTTATATATGTATGTATGAAATTGTAAAAAAGTAACCAAGAAAGAGTACAGAACAAGCCAAGGAAAAGCAAATTTAGTAATGAAGAAGGATACCCTATAGGAGATCAAGGTGGGCTCCAAATGTTTGAATCTTAGAATGAAATGCTCAATAAGAAGAACATGCCATTGTTATAACAACATAATTAAACTTGTCATCAGTGCCATCTCATCCTCGCCACCTCGGGTCAAGAAAATATAAGAATAAGTTCAAATGGTAATAGTTTCTGATCATTCTGAATGGAACATATTGTATTTTGTTTTTATAGTTGCATTAGACCTTTGAGGTGTATTGATGTAGAGTCAAATTTTCCTTTGAGATGTATTAATGTAGAGGCATAGTTTGGTTTACTATTTAATGTTTATTTTCAAGTTTGCATCCCGAATCCCTTTTCATTGACGCTCAATGTTTGTACTAGAAACAAGTATTTTCCTTTGAAAAGTTAATATAGGCTTCATGTAACAGTAATCATTTAAAAGTTGCACCTTGAGCCCACAAGAACATGCACATACATTATGCATATAACATGTATGCGTATTGTGTATATTTGTGGATGTGGATATGGACAAATAAATCAGTTCGGGGTATATTGTAAAATTTCACATGACTAATCATGGACAAAATAGTATCACTTGAAACAAATACAGCATTTTATGACCGCATTGTCTATCTATGCAAATCCATGGCAGATAATAATCCAAGTGTCAAAACTCAAAAGCTTGAAAGCAACATGAAAAAATTTGGTAAAAAATAACTTTTGCATTAGGGTTGTAACATTGGTGTTTTACACATTACCTTTGGGTTGAGAATTCAAGTTTGTCTTGCATCATGAATAAACATTGTTAGTCACATGTATTGTTAAAGTAGAGAAGGAAATTTTGTCAACAAATTATGTACATGGATCAAATTTTCTTGTATGTTGATTAGTTTTGCGACATCTTTTTTTAAGGTATAATTAGTTATAGTGAGAAATTAAGTGTGTGGGTGTCCTCAAGAATCAAACTGAATAAAGCAAAGAAGAAAATGTAAGTAACAAGGAAAACATAACATGATCACAATTCAACTTAATGTAACAACAATTATTTGCAAAAGGTAAGTGCAATTTGGCCCTCTATCCTTGCTTGGAGTTTGTGAGAAGCTTTTAGGAATGCCTTATGTCCACATATATCACATTCTCATTAACTTTGATGCATCACCATAGGCATGTATATAAGACATCGACAAAATGAACCAGAGACAACCACATGATTTCTTCCCCCAAATATTCAATGTATAGCCATCTCCCCTCATGCCTTAGCTTGTCACTTCATGAAATATATAGGTAAACTTCTCCCATGGTCCTAGATTGTTTGAAGTAAAGGATGGCTATAGTGTGGTCACATTCATGTTCCCACTTTGTTCCCAAGTCTTTACATGTTGGGGCTACACATCGACCCCTAACCCTTCATACATATGTATGCTTATCATGTTGGGATTGCCTTATTTCTCATAGAGTTTTACAAAAAATATGCCAAATAAATGAGAGGAGATGAGAAAGATAAAGAGGTAAAACTCACATTTTTGTAACACAACATGAAATGTCAAAGAAATCTAATTAATGTGGATCAAATATTGAACTCACGACAGTGGAACTCAAACAATCTAGAAACAAACTTAGGTATTAAATCAAAACGTGAGTACCACCCAGAAGTTGAATGAACACAACCCTAATTATTTTTCACGCAAGTAATGAAGATATCATGGCTATGTGGAGGACACAAGATGGAGAGGGCTCATTAAAAATGGTCTAGCCTCCTAGCGTGACACTTTGATGAGTGGGTTAGCGGAGTTGGCTTACTAACGAATTGCCATCCATTTACAAATGCGACGAACAAACGATTGAAAGTATTTATTTATACCAGAAGATGTAGGCATAGAGGGTGGAGGAGGGGGGGGGATGAGCATGAGAAAATACTACACTTTTGCTACCATGTATAAGAAGGTTTTCAAGTTTCAACAAAGTGAACATGATGAATGTATGTATTGTGTATGTATATTGAAGTTTCCAAGGTGCCCACCAAAAATAACTTTAAAATAATAAATCCACTACTTGTCACTTAAAAAGAGAAAAAAAAAAACAAAACAAAAAAACTAAGAGACAAAAGAAAATATATGTAGTTGGGGAGGAACAAAACATGGAGAACAGAAAAGCAAAAAGCAAACAATTAGCTTAAAAAATAAGAACAAAAATAAAATAAAATTTAGAAAAAGGAAAAGAATTTTAATTTTACCATAAATATTGTATGTAATTCGAAGAAAAGAAAAGAATTCAATTTTTATGAGAAATAATATTTTCAAAGATGTTAATTTAATTTAATTTAATTTATTTTTTGCCATTTTTCTGGTGTAATGTTCATTCATGAGGAGATGAAGAGGGAAGAAGCATCAGAAAGAGAGAGACAGGAGAGAGAGAGAGAGAGAGATAGAGAGAAACAGGGGTTTTTGTTATTGTTGAGGTAAGGTGAAGAAGAAGAAACATCGTCATCATCATCATCATCATCTGTTATTGGCTGGTGCATGCTTTTCTTCATTGGGGTGTGCCTCTCCTTTTCCTTCCTTCCACACCTTCACGATTCTTGGGTATGTATTTCTTTTCCTCCTTCCTTCAAAAAAATCTCTAGTATTCTTTTATTCTTGAATCCTGTTTTTATCGATTTATCTTGCACGTTTTCCATTTATTTGCCATGGATCCTTTGATTACATACGTTTTCTTAATTTCCTGTGGATTATTTGTTCATTTAAAATTGATAATTATCATACCCAATTCTAATCCTGGAAGATGGAAATTTTCATGTAATTATTGAAAAGGTTTCTTGCATCTGATCAACTCTAATACTTCATTAAGAATCTTGTTTCAATTTTTTGATCCTGAAGGTGGTTTCTTACTGTTTCCTTTTTTGCCCTTCAAATTTGTTGCTATTGTACATTTTTTCTATGCATTATAATTTTATTTCGAATGTATGCAATGTTGACCCTGAAGGTGGTTATTTTTGTTTGATTTGATGACCTTGTGATCTTGATTTTACTTTTTTGCTTTCGTTTCATTAGTTCTCAATGCCTGATAAAGGATTTACTGATTTGATCTCCATGGGCTTGTGGTATTTTTAGCTTTCCAGTTCCACTTCATTTCATTGTTATTGATGAGCTAATGATTTGATTTTCATGTGCTTATAGTTACTTTTTAAATTTTCCATATGATGAGGATCTCAATACAAGTCTTTTGATCTGGTTTTCGTAATTTGATGGATCCTGAAGAATTTCTCAGGAACTAGAAGAGGCGAGTCAAGAGTAGACACAATGTCACTTCAGGAAAACTATAGAAAGGAGTATTCTTCAGATTCGAGTTCATCTAATAATGTTCTGGAAACAGATCAAGGATACAGCTGGAGCAATGATGATTTCAAAGAATTTCAAGTGTTGGGGAAAAAGGTACACTCATTCACGAAAAAGCCGGTTGAAAATACTTAAAAAAAGAACAATATTCTGATAGAAATATATACATTGAGCCTTCTAACATACTAGGAATTTTCTTGTACCTTCTTGTAATTTTTTATCATTTCATGCATGAAAGGAAACTGAACTTAGCTCTAAAAAGAAAAATGTTGAACACCATGAAGAAGATATTGGAAATATTGATGCTGGCCATCATTTTCAGCTTCATAAGAATAGAGAAATGCCACAGAACAAGAATGGAACTCGCCTAGATCAAGATCTAATTGAAATGTTCTCAGCTCAACCACGCTCTACACGTGCAAGAGTGAATTATAACGAGAATTCCTTTTCTGATGGAAGTGAAGATGAGCTGAAAACAATAAAGAAAACATTTCCACTAGTGGATAGACGACGTAAAGGCTTGCAAGGAAAGAAGGGGGAGTACTCAAACTGCATGACTTCTGATAGAAGCAAAAATTTGAAAGATGAAGCAAAGTTAGGGGTATCAATGAAAGGAGCATACTCTCAAAGAAAATTAATAATATCATCTGAACTTTCATATGGATCAAGTGATAGTAGCAGTTTAGAGTGTGGAGATGCATCTATTGAGCATCTACACAAAAATGAATATGCACAAAGAGCTGGTGAACAATCAGTTGAGAGTTTTCGGAGCTTGGAGGAGTCCCAAGCTTTAAGTGGAGATATGGAAGCGAGAAAACTGGAGGATGGACAAGAGGCAAACTCAAATTTGGAATGCAGCTCATCTATGATTAGTGGAATGCAATGTATCATTGATGAGATCCAGTGTTTGCCCTATGTATATGCGAGAAGAAAGAAGCCCCCACGAGAGAATTCAAAGATTAAACACAAAGAAACAGGTGTTGTAAGTCCAATGGATGTTTTCCAATTGGCAATGGTAAAAGTGGATATGTTTGGTCCATACACAGGAGATGGTAAATATAGGCCTGTGGTGAAGAGAGTCAGTACAATAGAAAAGATTCTTTCTGTTAGAAATAGGGGTACAGATGCAGCTATTTATTGTGTGAAGCTAAGTGGCAGAGGGTACAGAAATGTTGTTTATGTGCACGAGAGCCTTCTTGCAAAAGGTTATTCTCAGTTGCTGAGGTGTTTCTGGAGACGGATGGATGATTTAAAGAGGGTCAATGGAAACCTTGGAGATAAAGCAGATGGTCCTGCCTTTGATCCACAATATAATCAAATTGACCGAGTCTTGGCAGCTGAAGAGAGAGGAAAAAGAAGGTTTTATTTCATCAAGTGGAAGGAACTACCTTATTCGGAATCAACTTGGGAGGCTGAAGATAGTCTTGTTGGTGATAAGGATGCATTAAAGCGGTATATACAGATCTCGGCAAAAGGTGCGCTTGGAAGCAACTCAATGCTTTTTAAGGATGGGCGAGTTTTGCGTGACTACCAAAAGAAAGGATTAGCATGGATGGACCATAATTATGAGAACCAGGTTAATTGCATTCTTGCAGACGAAATGGGTCTAGGGAAGACAATTCAGGTCTGTGTGTTTCGTGGGGTACTTTTGGGTATTTTTTAAAATATTTAATGTCTTCCACTTGGAAATTTTTTTCTTTTAACTTTCGTCTGTTGGATTATATTCTGTTGTATTGTTACACTATTGTTAAAACTGATCATCAATATATATGGTTAAACAAAAACATTATCGGAAAATGTTTTTTACAGTAGGAATGGCTAGTAGCTGAAGTACTGTGATGATTATATGCTAAAGACGAAGAAGAAATAAAGCTATATGAATGTCTTCGAAGAGGCTAAATTAGCCTACATGACCAAACAAGAGATGCATCCTAAAATGTTTTCTTGTCTTTGAGAACCAAAACCAAAATAAATACAACTAAACATATGGTACTTAAGAATCTACATATCTAAGAACTTCATTCTAAACTTAGATAAGACTTGAACTTTTATCTTCAAAGAATCTCCAGCTTGGGCTGCACCAAGATGGAAAGATCTCTTTAGCCAGGGAAGCACCTTTAGTGCTGGGTGAAAAGGGCCTTTAGTTGTCAATGACAAGGCTGTGGTCCAGATACTCATGGCCTATGTGAATGACACATTGCTGTGGCCAGACCTTACGAAACGACAAACACAGCTTGGTGTCTCACATATGTGAAATCAAGCTATAAGTGAATTATTTTGGCCTCTTCCAAGTCTGGATTTAGTGCACTGATACTCATGTAAATATTTATCCGTCTCTTCAAGTCTTGTTGTTCTTCCTTTGGTTGATGCTAGTGTCAGAATGGAAAACCTTCTTGGAGAAGGCTTAGGAACTTGCAATTTACCTCGATTTCTTTAATATTTGAAATGTCTTGTCGTCATATGCAGTGGATTTTTAAGTGAAATGTAAATAGAGATGGTATTTTCTGAAGTTCTGATTTAGAAGTAATCTAATGTGATGAGGGGTTCTATACGGTTTTATGCAGTCAGTTTCTATGCTTCAGAATCTACGAGTGAAATGGAAAGTTAAAGGTCCATTTCTGGTCGTAGCCCCTGTCTCAACTCTGGCACACTGGAAAAGAGAGATAGAATCTCTTACTGACATGAATTGTGTTGTATATGCGGGAAGCATGGATGACCGTAACATCATGAGAGATTATGAATTTTATGTCTCCTCCCGGATTGACCAGTTCAAGTTCAATGTGAGTAGCCTTTTACTTTTGTATATTTGTTTTTTAGAAGGTTCAGTAATGGGGCATGTAAAACTTTTGCTATGTTGTTTCCAATTTCACAGGTACTTCTTACAGGATATGAGATTTTAATTAAAGACCATAGTTTTCTTTCCAAGCATCAATGGAAGTACATCATTATTGATGAAGCTCACAGGTTTAAATAACATATCTAGTTGTATGTTTTCTTTTCAGTCTTTATGAATCAATCATTATACAATAAAATTTCAAAAACTTTTTTTTCAAAGTTTTTTAATTTATATTCAAATTACTTCATTTACAGATTGAAAACAAAGCAATCAAAGACTACCCGGACACTAAAAGAGATGTGGGTAAAGAAAGGGGGATTGCTGCTCTTGACAGGAACACCAGTGCAAAACAATACCAGAGAGATCTTGTACTACATCTCTAACCTCCCTTTGTCTAGTAATTACATTTTGTAGTACATGAGCAAATCATATTTTAGGTATCGTTAGGGTTTAAAAGTACTGCTCATTATGCTCTAGCTTTCAATGTGTTTTACATCGTGAAGCTACATAGTTCAGGTACAATTAACCAGACTTCTATAAGTTTCTCATGCATTTAACTTGTGGTGTTATAGGTCACTTTGGCCTTCTGAAATGTAAAGATAAAATTCCATTTCATTTCCACCTTTCTACTAGTGGTTTGCACCTCCTGAAGAATCACCATATTTACCATTGAATTTAACTTCACCTCAGGCTTGTCATGAACATCCAAATGCACTATGTGACAATCCTGGGGAGTCATCCTCCCTCCACCCACATGTTTCACGCATATGTGAATCCACCTTTTTATTCTACAAAAGGTGAGAAATGTCATGAATTGGCTTATAATCATTATAGATTGGTAAAGGAGCACTTTATTTGTGCCTGTGGCCCTTGGGCCTCACTTCTTGCATGCATATTTAATAGAGCCATATGTGAAGGTTTCTTACTAGCTGGACAAAATATACCATTGTAGTGGTTGGCAAGAGTGGGGATCCTTTGGTACTTGACAATGATAGGGCACTCATGGCTGGCCATTACTTGGCCAAAGTATATTTGTTGAACCGAAAGTTGGAATCGAGTGGCTCTTGCTCAGCTGAACAGGAAAGTTTCCAAAAGTGGTTCATCACTTTGAACCACATATTGACCCTTCAAGCCCCTATTGAGGAACTAAGAGCCTATAAACAGAGAATCTATTGTTGCTTAGTGGATTTGTTGAAAGCCTTCGATAATGTACCATGTGTGCAGCTCATCCAGTGGCTAGAGGACCTTGGAGTTCTGGTATACACATGCTCCTACACATACTTAGAATAACATTTTTCAGGGCTTAGGTTTTCCCTACGGAAGGCTGCTTGTGCCCGACTTTCCCATGGATATGCAGCCCTTGGTTCTCTTGAAAGACAATGTGCACATTTGCAGTTCCAAGAGCCAGGAACTAAATTGTGGTTAGTGGATACACTTGTGAACACCAATGGTTCTCTATGAAGTAGAAATGTGGGGACTGAGTCTCAACAAAGCAAGTAATTGGAAAATGTAGGGAGACCTTTAGTCTCCATGATTGCCTGCATGATAAGGAACAAAGCAAGTAATTGGAAAAATTTAAGGAGATCTTTAGTCTCAATGATTGCCCACATGATAAGGAGTAAAACACCAGTGCCCAATGATATAATTTGGGCAAAGATGGGAGCAGCCCCTATAATCATAGAGGCATTATTCAGATAGTGACTTGTATCCAATGGCTTTGGGAACTCCCTAAAGGAAGGTACTCGGGGTTGGCACTTATGTCATCAAGACAACTGGCTGAACATGGAGACATTCATTGTTGGAATGCTGAAATGCAGCAATGGTTTGAATCATATGGCGTAAGCATAATCAGGGAGTGAAATCTGAAGAAAACTATGTTTGTCACTATAGTGTTTTGTATGAAATAAGAGAGAGAGATATCATTACCTCTTTAAGCAAGCTTTGGCCCACTATGCAAGGTAATGGAATATAAGGACCAATGGGTGTTCTTGCTAGAACTGAAGAGACATAGGGAAAAGTCATTGAAGGATTAACGACAACCACACAAGCTCATTAACAAAGAACAATCAAAACTTTCTTTAGATCCATCATTCATGCTACAAGTCAATCAAGGGCTACACAAATGGGCTCCTACTAGGACATAGAAAAAGGGGTTACAATAGATCTGGCAATAGCAATTTTCCATACTTGTAGGACCAGGTGTCATGGATCATGATCTCACCACCCTTGTCATCAACAACTGAAGACCATTATCTTTCCCCATTGCAAGTGCTTCACTCACGTCAAAGACCTCTCCATTCTAGATTGACCTATGCTAAGGATCTTTCAAAAACTTGAGAATCTTACATGTATCGGTAACAAGATTCTTTCCTCTCTTTTTATCTTATTTACTTTTATATTTACTAAGTAATATTTATTTTATTTTTATTTGTTGTTCTCAAAAACGAGACAGCACGTAAGATGTAATCTCTTGTTTGGTCTTATAGGCCTCTTAAAAGACGATAAAGTAATGCTATGCAATATGTAATTATTGAGGAAAGGTTAACAGAACCACTAAGCAAGATGTGGGAAGATGCCAAAATAACAAAATTAGAATATAAAGCAAAAATGCCAATTGATCTTATTTAACCCTATTTGAATTACAACATGAGTATTAGCTATGGTAGAGGCCTCACACTCCTTAGCATTCAATCAAGTAAGCTAGGCTTTAAAGTTGCATATGACTTCAAAATGTGTCAAATAGGAAGGCATGTAATGTATGCGAGGAAGATGAATAGAGGATGAATATCATTTGCTTTTTTACATGCTTAGCTATGATGACATATTAAGAGGGGGTGATGACTTGAGTGTCACACTAAAGAGACAACCTCGAATATTGAGCTCATATGCGTATGCCTTATTCACACATTGAGACTTTGTGCTTCGAAGTAGGATATCCATCCCAGGAAGGAGACATTGCAAGAGAATTTGTGTACTCAGATCCAGTAGCTCAATATTGGCCAATCTATGGATGCTAAAGAATATCTATCTATCTATATCCTTGAGACGGGATCACTTCCCATTAAGATCGCAGCTTAGGGTTGTTGAGTACATGTTGAAGGCTTAAAAAGTCCCCCACATCAGCTCCCTAGATGCTCATGGGAAGCAAGCAAAAAAAGATCCAAAAGACACAAATGCAAAATTTATTTTCTGTTGGATGCAACACAATTGCTTCATGATGCATCAATAGATTCCTTAGTAAATGAGGCCTTTTTGCAACTCCGATGTATCATGACATAAGAATCATGTGGATACTCTCATTTCATAGATTATACTACATATGTTGCACCTTACTACAAAATGATATTCCTTGCCAAATGAGGAAACCATACAAATGAACACAAGTTAGAACCCATCGCATTATTTGCCCTCCAAGCCATTGTTTCCATATGACTTAGTTCTCACTCACTTCGATGTGAGCTAAGACATCATGACACAAATGATGAGACTAATGGACTGTGCACCTTTTTCCCGAAACATTTTTGGGAGTGTGAGTATCACAGTTTGATATGATGCTCTGCTTTTTATTACATTTGACTATGTTTTCCACACATCTTCGACCAAACTTAATCCTAGTGTGCACACTCAATTGTGACATTCATTAGTAAAGTTTTTAACATCAAGAGTCACTATTCACTTTACCATGTATTACATAATCGATATATTTTTTATCTTATAGGTATATTTGGCATCTAACGATAGTAATAAGTCTATCTTTCTATGTATTAAAAATGACCACTAATGACATTTTATTTGTTTGTTTTTTATGCTTGAGCTATAAACAGTAGCCTGTTGAACATTCTGGATCCTGACCAATTTAGTTCTGAAGATGAGTTCTTGACAAAGTATGGAGATATAAGGAATGCAGAACAGGTTTGCTGGATGCCTGATATTGGGATTTTTTTTATATGCTTTTAGTTTTAAATTATTGAGATTCCTAGTTGAAAACGTTGTGAAGCTTATTTGTCCATTAAGGCCAAACTTCATTCTCTTACTGCTCTGGGTTTAAAGGTGAAAGATTTGCAAGAAAACATTTTGAAACCACGGCTTCTTCGACGAATGAAAGAAGATGTAGAAAAAAGCATTCCTATGAAAGAAGAGGTAATACATCATGATAGCCCTGAGAAATACCCATTTGCTTCTTCTTTTTAACAAATGTATAACTTCTTCTTTTTTTTTGTTATTTTGACAGACAATTGTTTGGGTCGAGCTTACCAAGGACCAACGGTTCTATTACAGAGCAATATATGAGAATAGAATCTCAGACCTTCTAAAAGGCTCACAGAATAGCAACATTCCGAATCTCCGTAATGTGGTATGCTTTTCCTCCAAGTATAATAATGTCTATTGTGTGTGGAACTATGTAGTATTTGATGTCTATCTAGTAGAGTTTCCTCAAACAACACTTTATACATTCATTAAACAGGCAATGGAGCTTAGGAAGCTATGCAATCATCCTTACCTTTGTGATGGGTTAGAGGAACATTTAGCTTCGAAAAACGTTCAAGAGAGTGATCAAGTAGTAAGTTCATTCAGATATTATGAAATGCCAAATCATCATATCTATATTTCCAATTGGAAAGTACACAAATGTAAGAGGAATAATAATATATAACACTGGAGTTTGGCTCTGATGAGGCGTAGGTTTGTTTGATTAAGTTCTTAATTATGACTTTGATACCATTTTATGTGTATGATGAGATTGAAGTCTCTACTGATATATAATGTGCTTATCAGAGAGCAAAGGCAGAAAATTTGTGCAAAAGATTCTGTCAAAGTTCTGGAAAAATGCTGCTACTAGATAAACTATTGCCCATGCTAAAAGATGCAGGCCGGCGGGTCTTGATCTTCTCTCAGGTTAGAATCTTTGTAGGCCAGTGGGTCTTGAATCTTTTCAGAATGATGTGAATTCAGTCTCTGGAGATAATTGATTCTTGTGTAGCATTGAGCAGCCATATAATTTTTAAATGTATGTTGATCTCTAGTTCACTATGATGTTGGATCTTTTGGAGGATTATTTACAATCAAAGGGCTATTCATATGAAAGGATTGATGGAAAAATACGAGGTTCTCAGAGACAGGTTTGTTTTTATATGAAGTGGCTATTACAGTTTTAAAGATTTGGGTAGATAATCTCTTTTTTTGTTTTTGTTTTTGTTTTTATTGTTGCTGCAGGCTGCAATCGATAGATACTCTGCAAGGGATAGTCAAACTTTTGTTTTCTTGTTAAGTACGCGTGCTGGAGGTTTAGGCATCACCTTGACAGCTGTAAGGACTGAAATCTTTTTCAGTTCGACTAGAAATCATCAATTTGTTCTAAAAGTAGCATATTACTGTTTAACCAACATACTAAAACATATGAAAATTTCTTATCTTTCAAAAGGTGGTTACATCCATCTCCTATAAACACCACAATTATGTTAAACCCTATATGAGGAGTGAAGATTAATGTATCAGTCAGGAGCACGTCTCATCTCAGAAAAACCATAACAATGCACAATTAGACCTAATCAAATATGATCACGAATTGTTTATGTTTTCCTTTCAAAGTGAGAAAAGAAGATAGCAAAAAGAGATGCTAGTCTAAACCGATTTCCTGAAATCTTTCTCAAAAAGATTGTCAGATGAGTTAATCAGAACTAGATTAGTAACTCACACAATCGTTTTTTTCATGGCTCATGATTTTTGAGGCCCCTTTCAGGGCTAGCTTATTTATTTATGGTCATAAAGGTATATTTTTAATTTTTAGCTCTTTTAATTTTTAATCAACAGTTATTTATTGCAGGCTGACACTTGTATCATATATGATTCCGACTGGAATCCACAGAATGATCTACAAGCAATGGCTCGTTGCCATAGGTGATGACTCTAGTTTTATGTGATTGGTTGGTAGCTACAATACTTTTCCTATTTTATGGAGATAACGTAAATCTTCTTTTTTTGATCCTATAGAATAGGTCAAACAAAGGATGTTAAGATTTATAGGCTAATTACAAGGAATACATATGAACAACGTCTATTCGAATGCTCTTCAAGGAAGTATGGGCTTGATGAAGCTATACTAGGGAACAATCTGGGAGCAAATGTGGATGTTGAGCACACTAGAAATATTGAAGCTTTGTTAAAACGGGGAGCCTACGATATCCTTAAGGTGGGAAAAGCTATTTCTCTGGCCATACTATAAAGGTCAGAAAAATATTTAAATATGAAATGTATTACAGTATGTGACAGCATGTTTTGCATATTCATGAATGGAGTTTTCCTCTAGTAAACAGTGCATGTACAGAAAAAAACTCATGTATGTGTATATAGTTATGTAGAGCAAATAGGTATGATGATGTCCATTGTATAATTGGTCGCAGGAGGATGGAGATGCTGAAGCTGCAGCATTTCATGATGAAAACATTGATCAGATACTGGAGCAAAGAACGCAAAAACGTCTTATCGGAGGGTGAGTCTTTGATGTATTTTGTAGAAACAGAGATGCATCTGGCTCTTAGCTTCTGTGTCATGATAATTATGATGAACAAATTGCAGCTCAGTTACATGTGTATATATGTCATAGCACAGAATGATATAAATCGCAACTGCACAGGCACATCTTATATTGTAAACGAGTGATAATGTGCATAGCATAATGTGATTGCCTACTATCCTTTTGTTTGAGATGGATTCTGAAATATAAATTAAGGTGTACAATAGGGAGTGAGAGAAAAGAAAGAAAGAAGAAAGATATATTGATGTCTTTTAAGAAGCAAAATGGAGATCACATCTTAAATTCCTGTCTCGTCTTTGATAACAAAAAACCAAAATAAATGAAACTAAATAAAAAAAATAGAAGTGACTAGAGAATCCCGTTGTCTCTACATGTAGTGTGTGCGTGTGTGTGTGTTTAGTGTGAGTGTGAGTGTGAGTGTGAGTGTGAGTGTGAGTGTGTGTGTGTGAGAGAGAGAGAGAGAGAAAGAAAGAAAGATATATTAATGTCTTTTAAGAGGCCAAAATGGCCTATAAGACCGAATAAGAGATTACATCTTAAATGTTTTCTCGTCTTTGAGAACAAATCAAAATAAAGTAAATATTACACAGTAAATATAAAAGTAAATAAGATGAAAAGAAAAGAGACGAGAGAATCTGGTTTTTGGCACATGCGAGATTCTCAAGTTAGGTGTATTGTAGCTTTTGTCTCCGAAAGATCTCTATCATAGGTCGATCCAGAATGGAAATGTCTCCGAAGCGAGGGAAGCACCTACGATGGCGGGAGATAATGGCTTTTATTTGTCGATGACAAGGGTGTCGAGGTCGTGGTCCATGGGGCCGGGGCCTACGTGCACGGCAAATTGCCATTGCCCGATCAATCGTAACCCCTTTGTTATATCCTGGTTATGTCTTTAAGAGGCCAAAAGGGTAGATCTACAGCACTGAGCAAGAGATTACATCTTAAAGTGTATTCTTGTCTTTGAGGATCACAAACCAAAGTAAATATAAGTAAACATAGGGTACTCTAGATATTTAATCACTTAAGGTTCTGAACTTGGATAAACTGAAACTTTTGCCTTTGAAAAATCTCTAACATGTGCTGCACCAAGATGGAGAGATCTCCGAAGCAAGGGGAAGCACCTTTGGTGCTGAAACGTTAAGTTATCCTGTACATAGTTTACAGTAGTCATCTTAAATAAATGAAATAATACCTCTTTAGATAGACACTGCTAATAAACCAATCAATGGTAAGGCCAATTTGAGGAGATGTTCATGAACTGTTTGTACATTGTATCATTTATGCAGGCGTAGCAATAATACCTTTTCTGTGGCAACTTTTGTCTCCAATCCTGACAACCAGTTGGCGAACATTGATGGCAATGAAAAGAATGGGCATGTCAATCTGGAATCTGAAAATTTCTGGCAAGATCTTCTACCAGATGCATGTCAAGCTGCTCTTAATGCTGAAACACCTCAAGTAGCCACGTCAACTGGACCTAGGAAGAGAGCACAAGTGAACTATAAAGAAAAACGGGAAATTTCAGATGATGACGGATCTTCAGAAGATGAGGTTAAGGGTGATGGTAAAAGGCGATCGACATCCACCAAACGTTTCAAAGATGTTGATATTGACGATGGCTTGAAACAATGGTCTGAAAGGGATGTGAAACGGCTAGAGAATCGATTGATCATGCTTGGAAAAGGACGTGAAGGTCATATTGGAATTTCAAAAGTATGAACAGTTGTGTAGATATTTTTTGTACATGAAGTTTACTCTTGTGTGCTTCTTTGAACAGAGCAAATTATGATTGAAGCTGAACTGGAGCACCATGGCCTTGTTGAGGTCCAACAAGTCATAGAGACTTTAATTCAGCTCTTCCATTATTTTGAAGAGAAAGAGACACGTCGAGTCAGTAGTAATGAAACAGAGTCTAAGAGTAAAGAAACGGAAATAGATGGCCAGGCTGAAAGCAGTATAAATCCTGAGAGTCGAGATCTATGCTGGCCCAAAATACCATTATTTGCCCAGAAAGCACTTACTTCTCACAGTTCAATTTTACGAATACAGAAGAATGCATCCAAGTAATGTTTCTGTTTCTTATGTTTCCCATGTTTTCAAGCAATGCTCATTCAATACTCACTTCTTCTGATTTTTTATGTTATCAATCAATTCCTTAGTTTCTTTTAGTTTTCATCTAATTTTTTACTCAAACCCTATTCCCTGTGGTTTTCTATATCATCAATTGATGCTCTGTTTCTTGGCGTTTTTTTCATCATGTGTGCAGGGTGTCTGCATTATAATTAGTCATATACTTGATTGCTCATATCTTGATCTAGAAGCATCAACCAAAGACTATATAATCATGAAACTGTTATGCTTGGAATGTCTTGCTGTGCAGGTATTTGCAAGCCTTACATGAGCGAGATATCCTATCAAAGACCCTGTCTGATGAAAAATTCTCTTTGGTTAATATTCCAAGGTATTTTTCTCTATTGATGCAAGTCATGGCACACTTATGGTCTTGATTGTTTAGTCTTCTTATATTAAATAAGTATGAAGAAATAGAAAACAGATTATGGATGATTTATTTTCTTCTTCAGATCTAAGAAGCTTCCTTCGTGGTGGGGTGATACTGAAGATCTGCATTTAATGAGAGGTGCTCTCCAACATGGACACAAGGAATTCATAAAAATAAGGTGAGATATAAAATCAACAAGGAGAGGATTATGCATACATTTTATTACGTAACTTTACGTTACATGTGGGATATAGCTATATAAAGCATTATACATCATGCCACAATGTCTCATTTTCTTTGGACAGGGAAGATCCGAGTCTTTGCTTCTTATCAAGGTTGAATGCCCAAAAACAAGCTGATGCAGCCCCCATGGAGCCACAGGTAAAGTGCTAAATGTTATTTTCACTAAATAGGAACACGGTTGCCATTTTGTTGGAATGTAATTCACAAATGAGAGTTGATCTCCAGATCAGTGAGTATACCGAGGGGGTGGGTGTCTGAACCACCATATGGCAATTTATTGAAGTACCTAATGTAGTCTTCTTGTTTCTATGAAACATTGGTTTGTCAGATTTTAATGGGTGCACATCATGATTACCTTAATGGAGAAAGGAAGGATGACATGGTGGAAGATGAATGGCCTCAGGACTACAATTTGACAAAACGTCTTAAAAAGATCATAGAATGTTTGCCGAACGGGTTGAGTGACAGGGAGATCAAGCGTAGAGCTGCAATTGCTGAGGCTGCAAGAAAGCGTTGGTGGTAAATTGTTATTTAGACGTGTTTCCATGTATAGGTTGTCTTGTTTATCATTTTCAGCCCTTGTGAAAAAAAGTGAATTTGTAAAACAATATGCATGCTGTGTCATAATAGCAAAACATGTGAAGTTGTGCAAACTTTTTAAAATATAGATCTGACAAGTAATGGAACTATTTTTGAGGTTTGATACCATGACCTCAAGACTACAAACTTTTTCAAGTCCTGTGGTTTTACCACATAACCTAAGGCTGTTCCTGGAAATTTTATAAATGATATATTTGTCCAGGACCAAATGACTCTTTCATTGGTGAAATGCACAAAACTGTGTATTATCGCTGTGTGCATGCATTTGTGTGCATATTTATTTATGATCTGTGTATGTCTGGATTTAATGTATGTACGCACACATACATCTGTGTACATCTAGATTGATATCATGTACATATATATCTAGATTGTGAAGGTAATGTATATACATACATATCTATGTGTATGGATTGGGTTCATATACCATTTAAAGTTTGTAGGTCTTTGCAGGTCGGCAAGGCAAGGCCAAGTAGTGTCTTTAGTATTTCCCCAAGACCTGAATAACAATTTGCACATTGGATTTACTGCTTGTATTGATGGTTCTTCTCAATATAAGAAACCAGAATCAAGGCACGAACATGACAACACTGAGGACATGAGGATTAGTGAGTTCTTGCAACAACAATGGAATAAACATAATCCAATGGTTGAAGAGACAATTCATAGCACTATACAAGATGAGAAGATAGACCATTCTATGAACTGGATGATTCATGGGGCCCTACCAGACACAGAGGCCAGCTATTTTGAGGTAAATACCATAAGGAAGAGTTGTTTTGCCTTATAAGCATTTTTCTAATTAATTTTGAAAGTTTGATTCATTCATCAAACTTTATTTTAACCAATGTGAACAGAACATCACCTATCCAAAGCGTCGAGCTGGTTTGCTTCTATCTGACATCGCCAAACGATCAACCGTCGAAATGAACAAGCAACAAGTATGAAATGAGCGAGCAAGGAGAGAGAGAGAGAGAGAGTACGCACACATGTTCAGAATCAAACTTTACAAGCATATGTATCAGTCACTATGAGACTAATTTTGTTTTTAGCAGAAGCATGGTGAGTTTCTTCCTACAAACGAAAACGAAATTTTGGGTGTCAGCAAAAATACAAAGAGCTCAGAAAAAGTGTATTTATTATTATCTCACATCTTTTAACTAACACTACCTTTTTGTGCCAAAGCAAATTAGGTTATTGTAATTTGTGACCTAAGTGGGAACATTATTCTTTCTGGGGTGTAGAATTTACACACCTACATCGAAATAATATACCTCTTTCATATTTGCAGTTTATACTTGTAAAACTGGCAATTTTTGTGGTTTACATATTTCTTTCTATATTTAGAGCTCTATCTGCAGTGCTCATACCATAGTTAGCTCTATTATTTGCCCTGCATTTTTTCTATCCTGACATTTTCTTTTGTTTTGGTGTATGAACTTTTGGTGTTTAGAAAGCTGTTTTTTTGGGCATGGACTTTTATTCTTGGTATTTGGAAACAATTGAACAAGTAATGTTTGCACTTGGGCTGGATTCACGGTAGGATAGAAAATAGGTTATTATTCAATTAAATCTTTAAGACTCTAAATTTATAGAAATATCCCATGTTGTCACATTGCGACATTGGCTTTGTCAGTTTGTTAATGGAAAAAATCAGTCATGGCATAAATCAGCATATTTCTTGTGTCTAAATTTTCTAATTCCTTTGAGATATTACTTTCTATACATCCCATCTCTTCTGCAAGCCAATGTGGGAGATCAAATTTGTCAGTTTGTTAATGGAAAAAATCAGTCATGCCATAAATCAGCATATTTCTCGTGTCTAAATTTTCTAATTCCTTTGAGATATTACTTTCTATACATCCCATCTCTTCTGCAAGCCAATGTGGGAGATCAAATTCACTTACAGAAGATTTATCATTTTCTAGAATATTTATCATTTTCTTGACTAAAACTGTCATAACAGTTGCAATGAATGTTCATTGCTCTCTATACACTAGTTCTCTCAGCAAGTGACAAGCTGCAAATGTTGGCATTACCTGTGAAATTTTGAAACACAACATTGAGGGTATAAATTGCAAGAATTGTCACTCGTGATAATTACATTTACAAATATCTACAATGATTGTCTTCACATTTATGGTATTTCAACTCTAATATGATAAAAATCTTGGTAGAATAGTTCATAATCACAGATTCACAAACATAGTACATGGTAATTACATGAAATAATGAAGCATACTTAAAATATAATTATCCACGTAATTTACCACCACATGATTTGTGTATTGGCATGATTATTCTTTTTCTCTAAATATATGGGAATCAATGGAAGCCATTTCATACAACTGTTTATTCACACCTAAAATAAGGCTCCAGGAATCAAACCTGAGTGTTAAAAAGGTAATGCCATAAACTCATAAACCTCCTAAGTAAAAGATGATTGCTTTACTATCGACCAATATCTGGCAAATGCTTACTTTTCCAAGCCAAAAAAAGATGCAAATTCTTCATAATGTAAGAATGCTCATGTTACACCAGTGTCCCAAGTTCAACTTCAACCACCTTAACAAGATTCTGTAGGAATCAAGTTGTGTACAAGCACACAACTGTATATCCTCTGTGACTCACTGTTTTAGACTTTGTACATGCAAGTGGGTAATCATAATTGAACATAAGAAACTAGTACTTCCAGAATAGTTTATCAGATATAATACCCACTATTGGAAGATTTCCATGTGGCATATTCATAGCATCAATTTATCCTCTGCAATAGGATCTAATTTTATGTTACATTCACAAAAACCAAGACCTGAAGATTCCATTTACAAGATTTATGTTTGGATTTTCCGAAAAGGGTACATAGTACCAGTGCCCTTGAAATCTAGAACCAGTGCCTCGTGCTTCTTGTACCTTATTAAGGGTTAATTACAACAATCTTTAGTCATCTTCTGTTCAGCAGTTTCTTTTGGTCTTCAGATGTCATCAACGATTCTATCACTTCATATCGAGCCAATGTATTTATTTTTTATGACTTCAAATATGTCATTGAAGATTTCTACCACCTGATATTAAACCAACATATTCTTTTCTTTTTTTGTCTCCAAATGTTTCATATTGTTTGCCACGGGTTCTTGATTTCGTTTTTGGCCTTCAAATGTCATCGAAGATCTACCACTTCATAGCTAAGCTTTGAGCTCATGAGAACATGACTAGAGTGTTCATAAAGTGGACTTCCATCACTAGGTTGTTCATGAGGATGAAATCCTCGTTGTTGGCAGTTTTGTATAACCTTGATACCTTGTGGATCCGACAAACGAAAGATACCCCAAGTTCTGCAAAATGCATGCAAATCATCAACACACAAATTTGTGTCTAAAACGCCACTCCTAACATTTGTATATATTTCCTCTCAGTGTTTTAAGAACATACCAAAATATCCCCCCCTCACAAATAGCTCTTAGTTTTAGTTAAGCATAATCAATGTGTTATTTGGCATACCTAGCAATCTGTTTAGTTGAATAATTAACAGTGAATTGATCAATTAGTTTTCCCCAATTAGAAACTATTAGGGCAGATTATTTAGTTTGTATTGACTTCGGGACAACTTCTAAATATGGACAAAATAATTGACTAAAAAAAAATCACATCAATAAGTACCTTGTCATATCAGTGGGTGCCATAACTATCGCAATGGCCTCAGGGAGCATCACCTTCAGATTCCAAACCACGGTAAGAAACATGAATCCTGGTAAAGATATTTGCTCTCACAAGAATGTCTTTGTGAAACTAACTAATCCTCTCACCTGGTAAGAATAGTGAGTATGAAGATCAATTGAAGACATGAAGCATGTTTGCTTTGGATGTGTCTGCAAATTTTAAGTTTTAGGGCGAGTTTAAGGTTTTCAGGGTTTAACAAAACAATTAAAAATGAAGCGTGCATGGTACTCACATGGATCCATCCTAGCTGAAAAAGATCCCTTTTATCTTGCCAATCAAATATCTCTTCTTCATTTATTGTTTGACACTGAGAATGTAATCCAAGCAACCA